>NC_142081.1:199594954-199869954 GCF_054644295.1 Miniopterus natalensis | reverse complement strand
TCATCACATCATCATCACATCATCATCACCATCATCACCACCATCATCATCACCATCATCACATCATCATAATCACCATCATCACCACCATCACCACCATCGCTGTCACCATCATCATCATCACCACTACCATCATCCTCATCATCAATCACTATCATCTTTACCATCATCATCACCTCACCACCATCGCCATTATTACCATCGTGATGGCACCTGGACAGTCTACTGACCTCCTTACCTGGGCCCAGGCCTGGGGTTTGTGCATCACATCTGTCACCTAATTTAACCTTTCCAACTATGCTGCAAGTGACCTGAGGCTGGGAGAGGTGCAGTCACCCACCCGTAGCACTCAGAGAACCTGACTCTTCCGTCCTTTGCTCTTGGCCAGTCCCCTCACCTGTCTTACAGAGACGTGAGTGAAGGACCGGGTGTCAGGGCTGGAGTGAGTCCTGGCAGAGCTGAGGGCTGGCAGAGTGTTCCCCAGACTGTGGCCTCCAAGAAGAGATACTCAGAGAACCCTGGGGGAGGAGGGAGACTGGACGCTGGGCTCCCAGGCGTGACGCCGTCCTGAATGAGGGCAAGGGTTGGGCAGGACTGTGGCCGACCCTATCAATTAGTGCAATTAGCTGTCAGGATGGAGGCCCCGTGCTAACTGCCTGGTGGGTGGCTGAGGTGCTCAAGAATGGATTAGTGGAGTGCTGCAGCCACAGAGAGGGTGGCCTTCATCTCCTGGGGTCAAGGCCAAGTGCTCAAGGGATGCCTGCTCTCCCCAGGGCAGCCCAGCTCTCTGCAGCTGTGTGCCATCTGTCCCCTTTGTCCCTTCTCACTCCTCAGGACTGAGAAAGCTGGCAGGCAAAGGTCACGTCGCAAGTGGCCTGAAGTCCCTCCGCCAGGTCCTGGGGAATCCTTTCCCCTACCAAGGTCCCTCTTCTCACAGGGCTGAGCTCTGGCGGTTTAAGCCCCCTCTCTCCAGTAAGTACCAGGTCAGGCAAGGCCTTTGGTAAAGATGTCCCCTCCTTGCACCTGGGTCACCCTGGGTAGGGACAGGGAAGATGAAGCTATGAAGCCCCAGAGACAAGCAGGGACAGAGCTAGAAGGCTTCCTGGAGGAAGGGGTCCTGTTGCTGAAACGAGAGTCAATGAAGAGGCTAGCTTCCTTAAAGGGCAGTCCCAGGAGCATGCTCCCAACTAAACTTTAGCACACCGGCGCCTCCTTCTGCCTCCCCCACCCCCAAGCCAGGCTCAGGGCCCGCCCTGCCACCCGGGCATCCCATCCCTCCCAAGCCCTCCTCACAGCACCCACAAGGGACTGTTGTACAGCACAGACCCGCCCAGGGCTTCACATTGCCCTCAGGAGAAAGTCCACTGCCTGGCCCTGCCCCCGCCCCCGCCCCCACCCCCACCCGTGCCCCTGGGACCAGCCAGGTGAATAAGGCCCCGATGAAGACGCAGGAACTATCCTGGGTGGGTGGGGAACTGTGGGTCACATTCCACAAAAGGGGCAGCAGGTTCTGTTCAGGAGCTTTTGGGCCACGGGCCCCTCTCCTCCCTGGCACAGACGCAAGGCGGGCAGGTGACGCTCCATCTACAGAAAGGACGCGGGGGAGCCGTAACCGTCTGAGAGCGGAGCCCCGTCTTCCTGTGGGGCCGTGGTGGTGTATGCCCGCAGATCCAGAACACGCGGTTCGTTCCCACTGCAAAGGGGAAACTGAGGCTCTGGGAGGGGCGGTCCCTGCAGGAAATGGGGCCCAGCTTTAGGCGGCGGAGGCCGGCCTTGAACTCGAGTCTGTTTGCCGCAAGGCCCTTGTATTTCCTACACCTGGCAGCCTCCTGCGCTATCTCAGGGGTAAAGTAAAGCTGCTGGCGATGGAGGTGAAATGCGAGGAGGGCCTGGATTTCCAAATCCGAGGCGGTCACCGCGGGCGAGGCGGTCGCGGTCCCTGTCCCCGACGGCTCCCTCCGGAGCACTTGCCTTATAAGTTGATGAGAAAGACGCGCTCTGTTCTCCGTGGCGCAGGAAGGTGAGTCTGGAAACAATAAGCCCAGCGTTCTGGTAATTAGCCCCTAAACTGTCCCTCAGCCTAGGAGCCTCTGCGGCCCCAGCCCCGTCCCGCTCCCTGCACATATCCTACTTACACAAATCGGAACAATTTTTGACAAGATTTTGGAGTTTTGTCAGATGTGAATTGTTAAGATTTAATTGAAAAAATGAACAGAACGCAGCCGCTGTTTCGAAGGAAGTGACCCAGAACCAATTAGAATTTGGTAACAATTGGCCATTCAGCGCTGGCATTTGCGCTGGGACAATCCGAGAAAAGCCCGGCCGTTTCCCCTCTCCGGGTCCGGAGCTCCCGCCGTCCTTAGAGGCTGCTGCCCGGGTTTTCTCGCCAGCGTTCCCGGTTTGCTCGTGAAGTGCGGCCCGCCGGGCTGCGCCTCTCGGGGCGCCGATGGGGCACAAGCTGGACTCGGGCTGGAGAAGCAGGTCAGGCCGAGCAGCGCTCCCGTCACCTCGTCAAATTGCTGTTGACAGCCCAGAGGGGAGACAGAGACGGGGCAGGACCACAAAAAGGGCCTTTCATCTGAAGGCAGCACAGCACATAATTGGTGCTTCTTTCCCTCCGCGTCTCTCCTGCTCAGCTGCGGGAAATTCCCGAACAGCCGCCTCCTGGAGGCAACTTCTTCATCCTCGGGGCAGGTGGGCTCAGAGGGGTGCTGGCTGAGCCGACCTGGCTGGGCGCAGGGGGCGGTGCCCAGCGCGTAGTAGGTGCTTATGAAAGCCGTCGGGGAGGGCGGGCCAGTAGCACTGGGCCCATTGGCTCTGTTCTCCGCACAGCAGCGGCCGGAGAGCCATCTGTGCGCGGAGTTCATTTTGTTCGGTTCCAGGCCTCATCTGCAGGGTCCCACTGGGGCCCTGGGGTTTTTCAGTCCCCTCCTAGGCTTTTTGGGGCTGAAGCTCCCTCATCTGGCTCCAAGTCCCGGTCACCTTCTGTGCCAGCTCCTGGTGGCCGCCCCTACTTACGGGCGTACGCCTGGTCCTAGAAGGAGACCGAGGCTTGGAAGGTCTGCGGCTGGCTGAGCAGAGCCTGGAAGCTGGGATCTGGCCCCACGGGTATGTCTGTGGCACCTGGGTCGCACCTGATGCCCCCAGCACTCAGGACGCCTGCTGCCCATTCTCCAGTGTTGGTTCCTGGGGATTCTAGAAGCAGGGCCCTGCCCCAGGCTCCTCCTGTCTGAAGAGCCAGACTGCAGAGCTGGGCGGCCTGGACAGGACGTCGCAGGGCGGGGTCAGTTGACAACACCAATGTGGGGGTCACCATTGCTGCTATGGTTGGTGCATTATTACCTTTGATGCCACCTTGAGGAGATGTCCTGGGATCAGTGACATCCAGTCACACCCTGCCACCATTTCCATCCCCACCGTCATTCCCAGACTCTTTTCGGATTCGTTTCTTTTCAGTTCCAGGAGTCACGTGAGAGCGCGGACACCTAAAGCACAAAAGGGGCCGCCAAGGTTGACACTGAGAGCGTGTCCCCCAGGGTGGCTCAGAGGAGTCGACCTCAGGCCTGGGTGTCTGGGTTTGGGTCCCCAGAAAACTGAGACAGGCCTGGTGGACGGTGCTCACCTGGGAAGTGGTCCCAGGAAACGGGAGGGGAGGCAGGGAGTGAAGGAAGCCAGGGAGTGGTGCGCACCAGGCCTCCCCGGGCAGCTGTGGGCGTGGTGTGGGGCACGGGCGGAGGGCGGGGCGGGGCCGTTACCTGGGGATTCCTGCCAGCTCGGCTGGAGGGCTGCTCCCGGGCCTGGGGACAGGGGCTCCCTGGCACTCCGGGCTTCCTGTCCTGCACTTGCACAGAGCAAAGCCAGCCAGCCAGAGAGTGTTCCCTGGGCAAAGGGATGGGGCTGCCGGCAGTGGGCAGTCAGGGACATTGAGGCAGCTGCTACGAGGGGGGACACTGGGGCTGCTGAGCGTGGGAACATGAGCCAGTTCACCCTGTGGTTCAGAGGAGACGGCAGATGTGGGCCTGTCACCCTCAGCTGTGTGGCCTCGGGCCAATCGCTGTGCCTCTCTGAGCCTTGGTTTCCTCACCTGTGCAATGGGAAGAAGAAGAGTCGTTCTCAGGTTCCTTGGAGGCTTAAACAAGCCCCTGGGAGTAAATTGCCAGGTCCTAGAAGGGCCGTGGCTAAAAGCAGGAGCAGCGAGCTGTGGCCGGTCAGGAACCGGGTCTCGTTCCTGGGGAAGGGACTTCAGAACCTGGGAGCACTGCGGCAGGGAAGAGATCACACACATCCCGTGTGGCCGTGGGGACAGTGCTGGGGACTGCAGGGGAGACACTTTTTCACCTGCATTTCGGGCAGGACTGAGTCGATGGTGGCGGAAGGAGGGTGTTCTGTGAGGTAGTGAGCGCTCCGTCCGGCAGGTGTGTAAGAGGCTGAGTGCTGGTGTTAATTTTTCTCAGTTGTGGGAGAGCTCCAAGCCCTGCATGGCGGTGGCGGTAGGTGGGGAGGCTGGATAGGATGCCTTTTCCGATCTTTCCACCTCCGAGAGTCTAGAATTCCTCTGTCTGCGAGGGGCCGAGCGCTGCAAACCTGCTCCTCATTTGAGGCATCGCACCCGTGACTCCTGGAGGCTCCCAGCTAGAGCGCGGCAGCTGGGGCCTGGTCCGAATTAGCGGGACGTTTAGGGGGAGGTTCTGGCTCCAGCCTGAATGGTCTGCTGAGTGGTGACCCCGAGCCTTGACGGGAGAGAAGCTGCCGGCCAGCGCCTCCCCGGGCCTCAGACTGGGGGGAGCAGAGGGGAGTCTGCCCGGGCTGGGGTGGGGGACGAGCCTGGAGGGCCCATGAGAGCCCAGACAAGCGGCAGCTCCTGCTATGGGGGTGCCCTGGGCGTGAATCCTATGGGAAGAGTCCTCAAGGTGAAGGGGCCACGTGCAAACCCAGCCACAGGCCATCTGTGGCTCTTGGGCCAGGCTGGGAGTTTGAGTCTCACCTCCAGCCTTCATGTCAGTCCCGGCAACTCACTGAGCCTCCTGCTTTCCCTGAGAGGTTCTGGGGACAGTGTCTGGGGAGGACTCAGCCCCTTCCCAGGGAGACCCGGCCAAGGACACACTCGGCTGGGTCCTCTTGCAGCAACGTGGGCTCAGCCAAGTGGACTCAGGACATGGGACAAAGGGACCCATGGCACTGCCACTTCTCATCCATTATTGTACGAAAACACCATGCACACCTGCACAAAACCGGGGCCAGGCCACCCGAGGGAACCACGGAGGTGTCAGGTGTCAGGCCCACGTGGCCCAGCCCACCCTGTGGACCCTGGAGGTTTCGGGGGTGAGCCCATGGTGACATCATTCATTCATTTGTTCGCTCCTGGGACTCTGAGCTCCTCCCCTGGGCTGGGTGCGAGTTCGGCACATAACTGACACTAACTGATACAGGGAGGTGCCTAGTAATTGATAAGGCTTCACGGTATCTTACCACAGGTTGGGGCGTTCTCTGGGTCTTGGCCCGATTTCTGCTCAGTCCACGGTATGGATCCGTGACGTCCCTGCACCTGTGTGTTTACAGCAGGCGGTGCAAGGGACACAGGGCTTTGTCCTGCGCACCTTCTAAACCTAACAACATCCCAGGAATACCGTACAGGTCTCTCACTGTGACCGCCTGTGACCGATTCCAGCCAGGCGACGGCTGCTCGTCCATCCCTCTGCACCTGCTGCGGGTCCAGGGGCGAGGCATGCAGAGGCGAGCTCGCCAAGCTGGCCCTGGAGGGGCCAGAGCACGGGCCTGGAGCGCCGAGCGCCGGCCTCCGCTGTTCCTCCTGATGCCCACGTCTTCCCTCTTCACGGAAGTCAGGCGAGGGAGCCCCCACTCTTCTCGGTAGACAGATGGCACCCCTGAGGGGCTGCAGGGCGGTCAGGGCGCCCCGACACCTGCAGGCACCTGGTCGGCTAAGGCACCGGATCCACGTTCCTCGGCTTGAATTCGGTCTCCATCGCCTGCCTGCTGTGGGGCCTGAACAAGTTATTAAGCCCCCGGACCTCAGTTTACCCGTCTGTGAAGTGGGAATCAGAGCGTTGCTTCACGGGTTTTGACATGATAAATGGGTTCGCTGTGCTTCTGGAAAAGCAAACGTACTGTCCCTGACCAGGTGGCTCCGTTGGTCGAAGCAAAAGATGGCAGATACAATTCCCAGTCGGGGCACACACCTCGGTTGTGGGTTCGGTCCCTGGCCAGGACGTGCCCGGGAGGCAACCAATCGATGCCCTCCCCCTTCCCTCCCCCTTCTTCTTTCTCTAAAATCAAAAACATATCCTTGGGTGAAGCTTAAAAAGAAATAAAGCAAAACTGCTCAGCACAGTTGTTTATTGAGCCTAGTGTAGGCCACAGAGCTTAGCACCCCAGTCTCCCAGCCTCCAGCCTCCGGGTCCTGGAAACCCAGCGTTGGGGTGAGATTCCAGGGCAGGCGCATCGTGCGGATCCCCCACCGAAGGCTCCCCGTCTCCTTGGGGAGGGGGCAGGGAGGACTGGCTGGGGGGGGTAGAAAAGCTTGAAACCGTATCCTGTCGGCTCAGGGTCAGTGGATCAGGCCCCACGTTTTCTCCACCGTCAAAACCCCTGTAGGATTTTCTTGAAGTTCAGTTTCAGATCATATGGCGGAACATTTGGAACTTTTTAAACGGAAATTGTAGAAAAAATGAAAAGTATTTTAGTCTCAGAACACAATACCTTCCTGGCAGGGAGCCGGGGGGCGGGGGGAGCCCGACACTGGAGAAGAAAGGTCCCGATTGTCCATCTGGATTAATCCTGGGTCTTCCGCTGAACCCCACCCGGCCGCGGCCGATGCGCTCGCTGGGGAGACCGGGCGACCGACAGACCGACCGGGCGACCGTCTCCGGGAGGCGCCCTCCCGCCTCCCCGCGGCGCATTTCCCGAGCGCTTTTCCTCAATCGCCAGCTTGGCTGAATGGGGCCCCAGAAGGGGCGGGACCGCAAGGAAAGCGCGAGTGTCCTGGGCACCGCGTGCCAAGGATTTGTGGCGGAAACGTCACAGCTCATCATCAGTGGCTGGGTGGGTGACGGGTCTGCAGACACAGGGCAGCTCCCGGGGGGCAGCGAGAAGGGGGGGGGCTGCGGCTGCACAGACACAGTTAATATGAAAGAGCCTTTGGGCAGCGCCGGCTCTGTTACCACTCAGACCCCCGTCGGGGAGGCCCTCTGTGCCCCCATTTCACAGACCCTGAGACTGAGGAGGAGACGGGACGGAACCAGGCCACTGGGGGAATGGCTGCTGCACCTGCCGACAGGATGGGACATGCCCCTGGTCCTGCCTTCGGGGCTGGGTGACGGGCAGTAAAGGGACTGGGGAATGGCCCCACCCCTTTCCGGTGCCCACCTGGGGACTGCGAGGGCTGGCAGAGTTCGTGGGAGCCCTTCCTTCTCCTGGGCGCCAACCCCACCGTGATCCAGGCCAGCATATGTCCCCCCCACGTTTCCTGCGTCCTGTCCTTTCTCTCCCCAGACCCCACGCTCCCTGTGTGTTCATCAGGCGGGATCTCCCCCTGGACCCAGAGGTCAGCACCCACAGGAGGGGCAAAAGCTGGCAGAGGGAGGGACTCCAAGGTGGCAGGACAGAGGGAGGTCGAGGCCCTTTCCCACGTGACCCTGACCTCACCCTTGAGGATGGCATCTGGGCAGCTGCACAGGCGCGGGGGAAGGGTGCAGGAAAGGTGGCTCTGGGGGACCGGGTCCCTGGTGGTCTGGGTGAGCGGCTGGATTCGGCATGGAGGCTGCAGGGACAAGCCATGCCCCAGGCCCTCAGGGACGGCTGAGGCCCCTGCAGAGTTCTCCAAAGGGGGAGTGCACAGTGCCCATGCCTGCCAGGGCACCACACCCCTTGGCTGCTTCTGGGAAGCCCTGCAGACATTTGCAGCCAGAGACCCTGTGCCCCAGGCGCCCAGCACCCCCTGCCCATCTCTGGCATCCCTCACCAGTTCCAGGAGGGCTCTGGCAGTGGGAGGGCCATGTGCACATCTGAGCCAGCTGTGCCCGTGCCCAGTGCCTGCTGACGGAAATGATTAATGAATAGCTCTGTTCTCAGGGCTCTCAGAGGTCAATTCAAAGATGCTCATCTCTGCAGACCACCCAGAGGGGAGATGAAAGGTGGCTCCTGGGGCTCCCTTCTGACGCTGGCCTCCATGATAGATTTCCACACCAGGGTCCTCTGGCGTCTGCCCCACCCAGAGCCTGCTGGCATCCCTCTCTGCTCCCCGGCGCCAGGTGCCAAGGGCAGGGGCTATGGCCGGGCACCACGCCTGCCCTCTGGGACCTGCACACACTCTCAAATGTTCCTGCTTTTGTCTGAATTGCTCTGTTTCAATAGACACGCAGTCTTGCCTTGCGTTCGTTCCGTCACTTGGGAAAGAGTTGGGGAGTACATTCAAAATAACCACTTCGATAAGGTCAGTGTTCTTACGATGAATCTCTTTCTACCTAGTCTGAAACCAGATTCCCTCCTGAGGTCTGGCTCCCGGAGCCGTAGGATGCGCAGAGTCTATGGGTCTGCCAGGCTGTGCACGCCCCGGGGCCCTCTCCTAACTTCCTCCCCTTCCTGCCATCACCTCCCTCAGACAGTGCTCCTCTCAGCGGCCTTCCCTGATGGCCAAGGCTGGGCGTGGGAGGCTGGTGACAAAAAAAATGGCCCCAATCCTCCACCCTCCTCTGTGTCTACCCGCAGCTCTGCCACATGTCTGGGCAGCTCGTCCACCCACAGGAGGAGGTGAGGCTCCCACCTGGTAACCTGTGACTTGGTTGGACCCATAGGGTGGGATAGAAGTGATGGGGCCAGTTCCCAGTGAGGCCTCAATGGGCAGCATAAACTTCAGCCAAGTCTAAGTCACCAACATTTCCCTTTAGGGTTTGTATTGTTTGTACTGTATTTAAAAATTCCTCCAGATATTATTTTATATTTTCTCCTAATTTATGTCTTTGACCCACCTGGAGCTGATTTTTCTGCAGGTATAAATGTTCCTTGTTTCCAGCTGGAAAGCCATCGGTCCCAGTCAGCACTGCCGCTGGGTGGCATCTTCTTCCCCCATGGTGGGTGTTCCGGCCTCTGTCCTAAGTCAGGTTCCTCGAGCAGGTGCATTATTTCTGAGCTGCCCAGTTCATCCTCTGTGTCTTCCCGTCTCATCTGGACCCATCCCCACACTTTCCTAATTACCAAAATTTAAAGTAACTTTTTTTGTCTTTTTTTATTTTCTAAAAATTTTGAAGTTATTTTGGCCCATTTTCCTTCCATTTTTCTTTTATACTAGCTTTCCAAGTCTTATGGGGGAAAAAATCTGCAAGAATGTTTGATTCAAAGTTCATTGATTCCATAAGCTGATTGAGGGAGAGCCGACATGCATATGATATATTTCATCACTTTTCTCAGTGGGTGAACAGCTTTCACAGTTCAAAGATTACAGTTTTGGTTGCTTAAGATTGGGATCTTTTCTCTACTGATTTTGCTACTGATTATTGGTGACAGGTAGGAGTTCTTTTGCTTTTGTATCCAGCAAACTTGCTGATTATTTGTTATAACTGTGTAATTATTAGTACCACGTCTCCCAGTTGGTCCACAGATTATCTCGGATTTTCTCTGCAGACGATTAGTATTTCCCAAAGTTGCCTCTTCGAATTTTTTTTCTTGTCTGATTGCATTGTCTATATCCACTAGTACAATGTTGAACATAAATGATGATGAAGGCATCCTTGAACCCATCCTGACTTTAATAGGAGTAGTTGGAAAATATAATGACTACGTGTGATGTCTACTCAATGTTTTTGTTTCTTTTTTTAAAGGTTTTTTATTGATTGTTAGAGAGAGAGGAATGAGAGGGAGAGAGAGAAAAACATCAATGTGAGAGTGAAACATTTATTGGCTGCCTTCTGCACAACTCCCACCAGGGACCAAGCCTGAAACCTGGGTATGTGCCCTGACTGGGAATTGAACTGGCAACCCCTTGCTGCATGGGATGACGCCCAACCAACTGAGCCACACCAGCCACGGCTCAATGTTTTTGATAGTTTCCAATCAGTTGTTGCAGAGCCTGCAAATTGTCCCTCATGAGCCATTTCCTTCTAATGATAGAATTCCTGTGAGTGTTAGCTGGGCACATGGCGACCAGATGAAAGCTGTATTTTCCAGTCTAGTGTGGCCACTGAGTTCTCATTAATGGGCACAGGGAGAAGTGATGTAGGTCCTGTGTCTCTCTCCTTTCCCTCTCTGTGGAAGTGGGATGGATGGTGAGCCCACTTTGACCAGGTGGGAGGATGGCGTCCCAGGGCAGGTGAACATCACAGTAGGAGGGGCCTGTGTCCCCAGGTGAGCTCAGGAGCAGAGCCACCACCAACAGGTACCCCTCTTTCCCGCGTTGTCACACGCCACAGAAACAAACTGCATCTTGTCCCAGTGCTGTTTGCGCCCCTTTGTTCAGCAGCTTATCCTAAACCTTGTCTAAATAAGAACATTTCCTTCTAGTCGTAATTGGTTAAGAATTTTGAAACTAAAAGCATTGTGAAATGCCCCCAGGCCTGATGTCCCGGTCTGCTGTCTGCGGGGCTGTTGTCTCCCGAGCTGCGGAGCCCTCCAGGTGGGAGCAGGAGGTGGCATCACTTCCCTCACTCTCCTTGCCGTGGCCCCGGGTGGATGCTCCTGCTGCTGCCCAAGGTCAGTGCCCTTTCCAACGGCCCTTCGTTAGCGAGCGGGCATCTCGCTGCGTCAGCAGGGACCTCTTCACAGCCCCTGTTCAGGGTCACCGGGTCCCTGGAGAATGTGGCCGAGGGCAGCTGGCTGACAACAGGGGCCATTGTCCCTGCCTGCCATCGACGGGGTCAACCCAGGCCCATCTGGACAGGGCAGGGGGCGTGACCTCAATTGAGAGGTCCTGCCAGGACCCAGGGTGCAGCCAGGCCCAGGAGAGGGGGCCCAGATGGTTTCATCAGAGCCAGGCCCTCCAGGGACCTGTTTTAGGGACCAAGGGAGTAGCTTTGACCGTCCTTACCACCCCTTTGTCCCCAAGAGGGGACCTTCCTAAGATGAGGCCCAGTCCAGCTTGGCGATGGGTGATGGGGGCTCACCTGTCCCACCCAACCCCTCACCTCTGCACTCCATGTTTCCCCGACACTGAGCCAGTTCAGCCCCCTTGATGACCCCATAGGAAACAAGGACCCTGGTGAGTGTATCCATCCTACTGCTCAACCTCGCCTGCCTCCACTCTGGCCCCACCGGCCACCGCTCCCACGAGGGTCCACTGGCCAGTGGGTTTGGGAGCCACCTCTGAGGGGCGTCTGTGTGATGCTCCAGGCTGCCCTGCCCCCTGCCAGGGACCATTCTCCTTGCCTGACCTCTTCTGGGGGTGGGAGCTCAGCTCTGCGTCCTGGGCGGAGAAACAGGGCATGTCCTAACCCCTCAGCGTCGCAGACCCCGTCCGTGTCCCGCACACGCACTCGCAGAGACACCCGGGCTAGCGCCAGCCCCCAGCCACCCGCACTGGAAGCCCGATTTCCGGCTCAGACAAGTTAAGAGATGTCTGGGGCTCTGGCTGCTCCGGAAAAGCCACTAATTAAGATGTCTCTTGTCTTGGTGCCCCAGATCCTTGTCCTGTCCCTGATCAGGTTACAACTAGTGACAGCTCAAAGGTGCTGCCTCTGGGGGCTTGTGGGTGGGGGTGGGGGTGGGGAGGAGAACAGATTGCTGTGAGACCTGGGGCTGCCTCCCTGGTTCTTGGGGACTGGCCTGGGCCAGGCAGCGAGACCTGAGCCCCCCGCAGCCATGGAATCTGGAGGGAAGGGCACCTGCTCCAAGGGAGCCCTCGGAGTGGTTAGCAGGTCCCTGAGCAGTGTGGTGCACACAGTAGGTCTCCCTTGCACCCACTAAGTTGACTGCCAGCCGGGGGTAATCACTCTGCAAGTGATTAGTGCCCGGTGACGCTGGGCAGGTACCCCTGGGGGTCAACTCCCTTTGCTGGTGTAAAGAGGCAGAGGGTCCTCGCTGTGGGGCTGTCAGTCCATTCTTATCAGCAACCTGCTCACCTACTGCGTGTACCCAGCCCCAGGTTCCCTTGGGAGCAGCTCTTCTCCAGCTCAGGCTCTTGGGAGGCTCCGAGAGTCTGAAAACCTGCCTCAGAGGGAAGCCGAGGAGACCATGCCCGGCTCCTTGGAGGGTCCTTGCTCCTGAGGGCCCCCTCAGACCCTGTGAGGATCCCACCACCCAGATCTGCGTGGATCTTGCCCCTGAAGTCATTTTTAAATTGGAGTCACTTTTAAATTGAAAGGCATTTTAAAATCTGGAAGCTGGGAATAAAAAACATTTCCATATTCAGACCCAGCAAGGTATGGCTCCTGTGGATTTTCTTTAACTGTTTCTTGAAAGGTTTGCTCTCCTGTTCCTTCCATTTATCACGGGCGGCAAGGGGGCTAAGGTGGCACAGTTACCAGCAAGGGTCCCCTGCCCGACACACCCGGGAGCCAACACTATGGCAGCAGCTTTTGAGAGAAGAGAAAACACTTTTATCTGTGAGTTGACCGGCCAGCAAAGAAGGCAAGGCTCCAACCTGCCTGCCCATCCAGGTTCGGGGTGGGGTTTTCAGGGCTTTCAGCACCGGACCTTCCTGGACAGCGGACCCTGCGCCTCTGAAAGGGCCAGTGTTCAGTGTCTGGTCCTGTCCTGGCCCTTTGCCTCCAGGGTGGGAGCCGGGAAGGGCTCACAGGTGTCCCTCCTGGGTGTGTGTCCCAGGTTTGAACTTCGGTTCTGGGCCTGGTGGGAAACTGGCCAGTCCGAGCGGGTTCTGCGGTGACAGCCCTTCCAGTATTTTCCCGGGAAATCTTAGCTACATCAAGGGTCAGCACACTGTGGCCCGGGCACTGCGGGACTCGCCACGTCCGTCTCTCTCTGCGCCATCCACGCGCGTCCGAGCTCTAGCTGCAGACGCGAGGGCCTGCGTGGGAGCAGCTGGCTCCCGGCCCCCCAGCTGTTCGCTCCCTGGTTCTTTGCAGACAGTGGCTGCTAGGCTGCAAGTTAACCAGGTGCATGTCCTAGTTTCCATCGTACTGCTGGTCACGGCCGCTCTCCCTGGTCCCCACAGGGGCGTCACGGGACGCAGCGGAGCCGCGGGCATGGGCCGTGGGTGAGAAGTCACTGTTTGCTCCGGAACGGGACCCAGGGCCTAGTTAGCGTGGTGAAGCTGACCCGCACACTCCTGAAGCTCACGGGCGGGTGCATGGTTGATGGTGCCCAAGGCTTGTCCAGAACCAGAGTCAGACACAGGCAGGAACGGACTGTTCACCCTGTCAAAGGTCACAGCCAGAAGCTGTCACCAGCCTCCCGCTTCCCCCCTCTACCTTGTTGTTTATTTTACTAATGTCCCTGTGCTTTCAACAGAGGATTTGAAGTGGCTCACAGCCCGAGGCACATTGAACAAACATAAAATCCAAATAGAAGCCACAACATTAATGTAAAAGAACACACACGTTAAATAAAGGACCTACATTGCTGATGTATTAAGTTTTCCTTGGCCTCTGAGCTTCCTGGCAGCCAAGGAGAAAATAAATCATGATCAAGTTTACAATCTTCACTATGGGAATAGAGGAAGCGTACTACTTCCTCTAGCAAAGCTCGGCAAGCACCCCATTTTTAAATAGAATTCTCCTGGGGGTGCTCTCCAGGGGACGTGGGTGGTGGGTGAGGTGAGGGGCCACATTCTTTACACCCTGGTGATGATTTTTCTTCCATTCATGGCCAATGGGAGGCTCCCCTTCAGAGCCAGCTATTTAGAGCATCTCCAGGCTCAAGTGCAAACAAGCCCTGGGATTATCTCTCCATTTGGGGTCAAAAGGCATGAATTTCAGCAGCAAAATGGTCCACGCTGCAGACTTTGCTTTCTGCATGAGCTGACACACTGTGAGGCCAGGCCCACGGGGCCTCCCGCCACATCGCCCATGAGCTCCAGTAAATCTTTTGACAGGAGTCATTGTCTGGGGCAGCGCCCCAAACGACTTCTCTAAACGGAGTCATTCACTTGGCGATAATGGGAGGCTGGGCCACAGGCCCTGCCAATGGCGGGGATTTCACATTGAGGACCCCATCCTGTTGGGGTATTTGCAGACTCCGTGACAGCCAGCAGTGGGCCTGGGGTCTAGGCTGTGGGTTTGGGGTTCCCGGAGAGGAAGACAGACATCAGAACCCCTTTTTCTCCACCTGTTGCAGAGAGGGAAGGTGGACTGCAAAAGTGAGGATTCCAGTGAGCCGGGGGGCGGGGTACTGGGCACAGTCTCTGGATAACATTATTTTACTGGCAGGAAACAAACGCATTTGTGCATCAGTTAGGATTTACTGAGCACCTGCTAGCCTCAGGCACCAGGATGGGGGAGGGGAGAACTGAGGAAACGGGGCCTGGACTCCAAGGCAGTCCCAGGTCCTGGTGAAGGCAGGTGGGTGCACCATACGGGGGATGATGCAGAGGGGAGCAGGGACAGTGGGGACCCAGGAGGCCAAGCCCAGCTGGGGGAGTGTGGAAAGTGTCCTTGGGGGAGGCTACTCCCAGGCTGGGTTTTGTGAAAGGATAGTGATCGGCTGGGAGCGGAGGGGGCGGGCACTGTGGGCAAAGGGGAGGCGCGGGCAGAGGCCCGGCAGTGAGCGTGAGAGAGCAGGTGCCTATGAGAGCGAAAGTGGGGGACTCGTCCCTTAGCACGAAGGGTGTGTCTGTGCCTGTGCACGCGTGTGTGCACGCGTGTGGTGTGTGTGGACAGTGACTCCTGATGGGCTGGGAAGCAGGGTCTTCTCACGAAGGACCTTATAGGCAAAGCCTAGGAATTTTAGGAATTCTGAAAAACATGGACAAAATGGTAATTGAATCACCCGCTCTGTGTCTCAGGGCACAACTTTCCCCCTCGCTGTGGGCCTGGGGTGTCCCACCCAGACTGGGCCCCGCAGCTCAGATGCCCTGAGCTCCCCAGCCTCTGGGAGAAAGAAGAGGGCCCCCCGGCAGCCGTTGCCACATCCTTCCGCCCATCTCGGGGTGCCCTCCGGGCCTGGAGGAGCAGGCCGTCGGTCCCCCACGCTGGCAGGCAGGTCCCTGCAACAGAGCTGGCACCACGCCCGCCCGTTACACCACCAACAACTTTGCCTTTTCATCTGCAACTCGAGAGGGGCCAGGGGACTCTGCCTCCCCGGGGGGCCTCGGGTGACATTGATCCATCCGTGACAAATGTTGTGATCATGAGTGAGGGGCCCCTCAGCTGCCAGGGGGCCTATGGAAAGAGGGACCCCCACGCGCTGCCCCTCGGAGCAGGGGGGGAAAGTGACCTGGCGGAGCCCGGAGGTCTGCTCCTTGGGGCAAGGCTGGTGCTGACGATCGGCTCACAGCTGCAGAGCAGCTGGACCTCGGGCCGTCCGGGTGCGAACAGACCCCACTGTGGGCCGGGGCGTCCTGCTCGGAAACCCGCCGGGCGGCTTAGCTCTCTGTGCTCCCCAGGAAGGAGGCTGGGGCTCAGGCGTGATGTTGGGACCAGGGTACAGGTGGGGCAGGGAGCTGGCCGCAGCCCTGGGCTCTTCCTCCCCCCTGGTACCCCGTCCCCCCTTTTGAGCAGCGCTACCCCGGTCCTCAGCTGCCTGCCCTGTGTTCGCTGCATCGCCCCAGGCCTCCTCCATCCACCGGCCACGGGCACCTCCGTCCCAGTGGCCCCAGCCTCTCTCAGGTCACAGTCTCCTTTCCCACAGTCCCTTCCCGGGGTGCTGGGCACCTTGCTCCAAACAAGCAATCGGAGGTTTCTCTGGTGTGTGTGGTTAAGTATAAAGTGAAATTGCCTTTATTTATTTATTTATTGTTAATTCTCATCTGAGGATATTTTTTCCGCTGATTTTTAGAGAGAATGGAAGGGAGGGAGGGGGAGAGAGAGAGAGACAGAAAGAGAGACATCAATGGGAGAGAGACCCTTCGATTGGTTGCCTCCTGTACGCACCCCAATCAGGGCTGGGGAACCGAACCTGCAACCCAGGTACATGTCCTTGACCTGGAATCGAACCCGAGACCCTTAGGTGCACAGGCCCACCCTCTAACCACTGAGCCACCGACCAGGGCTAAAATTTGCCTTTCGAACCATTCTGAGTGTACAGTCCAGTGACATTAATCCCATTCACAATGCTCTGCTACCATCAGCACCGTTTCCCAAACCCTTCATCTCCGCGACTTGAGGACTTGACGCAGTTCGTGACCGTGACAATACCTGTGGCCACCCTGGGCCAACTTGTGCCCGTGTCATCTCATCCCAGCAGCAGCCCTGGAGTGTGGCTTTGGCTGGGGTCACCAGCCCACAGACAGTGAAGCCCTCGCGCGGGCGTGGCCACAGGACTACGTTCCTGGGGTGGGACAGGGTGGCAGGGGTGGGGCTGGGTGCCACTGGCCCTCCAGGGGGAAAGAGTTGTCCTCTCTCCTCCCCGCCCTGCCCCACCCAGTGCAGGGTGGAGGTGGGTGGAAACCGGGCAGAGAAGGAGCTGCTGGGCCTGACCTGAGGGAGCCGGGAATGGGACCCCCCTGCCACCCCGTGAAGGGGCCACCTGCCAGCCCTGCTCTCGGTCTCGGTCCCTGTAGAGCTGTGGTGACGAAGAAACGTGATGGAAATGGGAGGGTCTGGACAACGACATAGGACCTAGAACTCAATTCCTTCTGGGGAGAAATGCCAACCTTGTCCCTGGAGGCCGTGTAGAAATTTCCGCGTGGGCCTCTGCCGGGGGTGGAGGGGGTGGAAGGTGCTGGGGGACTAGCAGGCTCCTCTGGGCCCCTGCTGTCTGGGGCCTCGCTGTGTCTGGGGCCACACCCACAGTGGGTAGGAGGCAGGGCTTGGCCCCATCCACGGGCCCGGGCCCCCAACAGGGGCTCCCTCACTTCCAGCTGCACCCACGACAGGAGCCCCCACGACTGCTCTGCTCATGAGGGTCACTTGTGGTCTCTGACATCACTCTGTATTTTGGGGGCTGTGCCATGGGGGGGGAGTGCCAGGGAGGGTCCACTCCTATAACCCCTCATCAGCTCACTGTCAGTTCTGCCTCCTTGGTGGTTATTGGGGCAGTTTCTGCCTTCGTCTGTCCACCCATCTGTCTGTCTATCTCGCCAGCCTGTAGTCCAGGCTCTGCCATCTCTCTCCTGGATGACACTGGCATACCCAGTCTGGAAACCCCCAGGGAGACACCACACCCCTTCTCCCCCCCACCTCCCCGAGAGGTGCATGGCTCCTTCAAAAGCATCACCCAAGGGGGCTGCCAGCGGTTGAGGTCTGGCCGAGGCCCTGCTCTGAAGGCCTGTGTGGCACCTGGTGGGACAAGGTGCTGGACAAACGTGACCTCCTCGAACCCTGGCCCCGCAAATCAGGGGCAGGTAGAGGCCTGGAAGTTTCTCTCTGAGTAACTGCGAGGCCTGTGTGCTCTCAGCCCGGCTCATGAGATGCCTCCTTGGCCTCCTGCAGCCAGTGTCAGAGGCTCCAGACTCCACCCTCAGGCCAGCAGAGCTGTCCCGTGTCCCCTGCTGACCTCACTGGGCACAGGGTCCCAGAGCGGCCTTCCCCGGGATCGATAGCCAAGCCGATCAGCTGGCAACGTGATACTAATGGACACAGAATTAAAACGCTGAGGCCCATATTAATCTGGACAGCCGTGGGGCCTGGCCGGCGCGGGCGGGGCGCAGTGAGTGGCCCTTAATGGAGCCGTATTGACCAGGCCACGGAGACCGCAGCGGGCGGGGTGTCACTCTACAGCCCGGGAACTGGGGTTTATGCATTTCAGTGTTTTATAGGTTCAGGTTTTTGTTTTTTTTAAAGTGACCTCTGTCTTTCCCCAGATCAATATACTCTTTTTAGTTGAGATGATCACCGATATTCCATCAGCGTGGCCTCGGGGGAGGTTTGTAAATATCAGTGTGGGAAATATTAATATCTGATGGTAACAAGGTCTCGGCGACACAGAGTGGGTGTCCCTGCAGCCCTCCCCGGCCTCTGGACCCCAGGAGCGCCACAGTCTGCCCTGCGCTGATGTCCCCTCCTCCGGAGGAAGCATTCAGTGACCAGGGTCACTCCAGGCCAGCGGGCATCCGGATCACGTGGGATACAGACAGGGCATTGACCATCCCTCCCAATTCGGGGCGTTCTGCAGTTTGCACAGCCACCCGGGGAGGGAGGCACCGAGGGGCTGTGACCCTGTTTTGGAGAGGAGGAAACTGAGGCTCGGTATGTCCAGCCACATGGACAGGCTACCTGGTGTGTGATTCCCACTCAGCACTCGCCCAACTGACCTCATGGCCGTACCTCTCACCTTCCACCTTCCACCTTCCACCTCTCACCTCTCACCTCTCACCTCTCACCTCTCACCTCTCACCTTCCACCTTCCACCTCTCACCTCTCACCTCTCACCTCTCACCTCTCACCTCTCACCTCCCACCTCTCACTACCCTCTAGTGCCCGCCTGCTGTGGCCACACTGCACTTGAGCACATAGGGACACACAGGGGTCCTCAACGCGGCCGTGCTGCTGGCTGACCCATCACAACATAGAAGCTAGGATGCGGCTCTGTAAGGGCCGGCACAGGGCCCAGGACGGGCTGGGGATGGACAGGGGAAGGCGAGGAAAGAGCCGGGGGGGGAGAGATAGGAATGAGGGACAGGGGAGCGAGTCTGAGGACCCGGGGGGGGCAGCTGTGAGTCCCCGAGAGGCTATGGGGGTTGGGACCACCCTGTCACTCTATGTCAGGGACTTGAAAGTGTTGAACTGTGTCCAGCTCAGAATCAGCCACCCTAGGCCTGGGGCCACAGGGTTCCCCATCCCCACCAGGCCCCAGCCCACACTTCTCCCAGTAGGGCCTGGACTCCTGCCCCCCCCTCAAGGCCAAGGCCACTCGCCTCCCCCGTCTAGGGCCCGTCACAGCGGAGAGGCTCCAGCATCCCCTCAGCACCCGCCCCGCCGGGCTGTGAGCCTGAGCCAGCTCTGCTGCCCAGGTGCTCTGTGAATTTTGGCCAAATGAGTAAATGAATGACCATAAAGCATCCAACAGCAGGTACAAGGCCCTTTCTGACGGGACAACCCCACTTTGCTGAGGGCGGCGGGGACAACGGGGAGAAGGGGGCGAGAGGTGACCAGAGGCAGCGCTGTGTCCACCCCCAGCCCACCCCGGCCCCCTCGCCTCCCTCCGGCTTCCGCTGCCCCGGCCATGGGCGCCCCACAGGTGGACGGGTGGGCCTGGCCCCTAGGGCACTGGGTGGGGGCCGGGTGCTGTCTGGAATCACAGCACGGCCCCCTCCATGCATCGCCCCTGGGCCTCCGTCTCCTCTGCACCCGGGGCCTGCGAAGCCCTTCGGTGACCATCCCGGCCAGGGTCATCTGGCCAGCCCCGGGTCGAGCCGGCCCACGGGCAGCGAAGTGTGTGCGAACATGTTCAACACTGAATAATTAATTTTCATTCCGCGATAAAAATGTTGTCTATTGATTTACAACCCCTCCCGGCAATAAAGCTTCTCGATGGAAACCTGACTCTTAATTACTGTCCCCGGACACGCCAGGAGGCGTGTCCAGCTGCCGCAGGCGCGGCCCCAACTGTTCCCGGGCGTTTCGGGGCCACGGGGCCAGCTGCCGCCCGCCGCCCCTCTCTGCCCTTTCCTGTGGCCGAGCCGGCCGCCGCCTGTGTGTCCCCTTGGCAAACGCCCCCGGCTCACCCTGGCCAGCCTCCCGGGGGGCAGGTCCGGGACGAATGACACACGGTGCCCTGGAGAGCAGTGACCGCTCCAGGGATCAGAGAGAGCCGCTGTCACCCAGGCTGGGGGCGACAGTGAGGTTCAGAGCGGGAGTGGGGTGACTGTCAGCACCGGTGGGGCCTGCTTCCCACGTGGGCGGCCGATGGCTAGTCCTGGTTCAAAGGATGGCGGCTGCGGGAGGGGGCGGCTGCGGTCGTCGCCCCGGGTTTGGGCCTGGAGCTCCCGCGCGTGGCTCCCTGCCCGCCTGTCCCCCCCAGCGCTGCCTCTGGGCCGGGGCCGCCCAAGTTGGGGTCCTCATCTCCCACCGCCGGCCCCCAGGTTCTTTCTCTCAAACCCAGCAGGGGTGGAAGGCGACGAACCCCATCGAGGGTTCCCAGGATACCCCTCGGCACTGTCGCCCTCCAGGTGTTTGCAGAGTGACACGGGGATGAGAAAACAGTCCGAAAAGTCAGCAGAGAGGTGAGGAGACTTGTCACAGCCTTGCAGGTGGAGGTGACGCCCGGCAGGGCCTGGCCCTACTTCCCCCTCCTGCCCCCGGGAGGAGCGGGTCCGGGAGCCCGGAGCCCAGGGGGCCAGAGCCTGGGTCAGTGCACGGAGGGGGAGGCCGAGCCCAGGGTGGGGCGGCCGCTGTAATTACCGCCCTGGCGAGTCCCCCGCACCGTGTTCGGGTTGAGCTATTTCAGGATAAAACAGAAACACGGCAGCCAACGGGGCGTGGGCTGGAGACGCGCCCCCGAGGACAGGAGCGTTTTTCACTTTTGCCAGATCCCGCCCTCCCGTCCTTCGTTCTTCGCAGAATTTGCTGAGTCTCCCGACCCTGAGCTGGCTTGGATCCTCGCGCTGAGGGTCCTCGGGGCTCCGCAGCCCATCTTGGGCAGACCCTGCCCCGTCCTGCGAAGATGCCCCGTCCCCCCACCCTCAGGGAGGAGACAGGCTAGGCTCCACTTCACAAAGCAGAGCCAGGGTCGGAGGCACCGGGGGGGGGGGGGGGCCACCGTCCCTGCTGGGCCCCGGCCTGGGCTGCCTGGTGTGGGGGAGGTAGGCTCCACAGAGGCCCCAACACAGATCAGCCCAACATTAATTCCGGGGGCTTCACGCCTTCTCCTCACATCCAAGACACGACTGGTCCCATCTGTGCAGAAGGTCCGGGCTGTTCGTGACTATGGGCGACAGTTGGGGGGTTAGCACAGAGCCAGGCCGCCCGCAGGTGACCCTCAGGTGACCAGCCGGTACAAGGGAGCTCAGTGCCCATCTGCACAGTTATCACCGTGACACTCAGGCCAAAGGAGCCTTAAACGCTGAGGAGGGGAGGCCTGCGTGCGTGGTGAGTGTGGATCCCCTGCACCCCCTGATGCAACTCGAGGGGACCCGGTGGCATGGTGGGGACAGGAGCCCGAGTGGTGGGTCTGAGACGGAGAGGAGGCGAAGGGGGCAGAGGGCAGTTCCTGCAGAGCAGAGGGGAGCTGGAGGAGTAAGGTCGGGAGGTGGCCCGCATCACGCCGGTCAGTGATTTCGTGGCTTGTAGGGCGGGAACAGTTCTGGACAGTGGGCACCTGCCATGGCAGACGCGGAGGGGACGGGTGCAGCCACCTGCCCCTGGGCCTCCCCTGAATCTCGGCCCCGCCCAGTCAGAGGCAGGTGACTTGGGTTCTCTGGGCTGGTTTTTTTTTTTTTAAATATATCTTTATTGATTTCAGAGAGAGGAAAGGAGAGGGGAGAGAGAGAGAAACATCAATGATGAGAGAGTCACTGATCAAGCCCGCAACCCGGGCATGTGCCCTGACCGGGAATCGAACCCTGATCGCCTGGATCCCAGGTAGATGCTCAACCTCTGAGCCACGCCCGGCCGGGCACTGGGCTGTTTCTTCATCTGTCAAATGCCGACACCAGGGTGTCCTTGGCTCCGTGCCTGGCTCAGGCCCCTCGATGGGCACTTGATTGAGGCCCGGTGGGCTCAGGACTGTGCTGGGGCCATTCCAAAGCCCTTTGTCGCCGCCCGGGGCAGGGACATCCCTCTTCCTCCCTCAGGTTGGGACAAGCCCGCCTGTAACCAGGAGCGGGAGACGCCCCTCAGAGAACCCTGGAGACCAGCCGGAGGGCTCCCGTCTCCCTGCCCTGTCCTCCCTCACGGCCCCTGTACCCTGCGCCTGTTGGGAGGCTCCTCCTTTAGATCCTGAGCCCCCACCTGCCTCCCCAAGTTTCCATCCTGACCGGAACTTGCGGCCCCCGCGGTGGTGGCCGACGCACAGGGCCACCGTCACACAGCCTGCCGTCCGCTGCTCCTGGTCCGAGGCCGGTAACCTGACCTGTCCACTTTCACATCACATTTAGCAAATGACTTGTATTGACCTCTGCCTGGGCTGGAGCTGGGGGAGGGCCTTAATGGGGGCAATTACAGGATTTCCATCACCCTGGGTGAAGCCTTGGGGGGACCTTCAGGAGCTGCCGACTCCTGGCCTCGCTCAGAGGAGGAGGCAGCTGGCCCCCCAATGTCACTCACAGGTGGGGAAGTCACCCACCGCCCTGAGCCCGGCCTGATTTTCACCAGGCCCTCCCGGTTCAGGGAGGCGGGACAAACACCCATGGGGGCTGTGCATGCCGAGGGGCCGGGGACCCTGTCTGGGGTGCCGCGGCTGCTTGTGTGTCTGCCCTGACCCCGTTGTTACAGGCTCTGAACCTCGGAAGGGCAGGGGTCGCGGGGGGCCGGGCTGCCTCGCTGGGTCCAGCTCGGGCCTCGCATCGAATGTGGTCACTCGTGTGTAGGTGGGGACACCGCACCCAGGGGCTCTGTGTGGCCACGGCCTCTGCTGGGCGGCCGTGGCCAGTGGGGGCCTCCCGGCACCTTCTCCTGCACACTGAGGGCTGGGAGGGCTTTTGAAGCCCCTGCAGGAGTGGAGGGAGGGGAGGTGGTGGGGGCTCCCCAAAGACCCCACAGATGAGCTGCCACTCGGGGCTACAGAGGACGGAGGAGAGGCACCTCTGGAGGCCTGCGAAATGGCCATAAAGTGCTCTCTTCCCTGAGAACTGGGGGGGGGGGGGGGCTGCAGATGCTGGGGGAGACGCACAGCATCCCCTGCCTCCCACCCTGGGCAGCCTTGCTCTCAGCCCTGGCCTTGGTCTCTGTGGTTACAGGTTGTGAGTATTTAGCTCCCAAAGCCGCTGCTCCTGGGGGCCTGTCTCTCCTCCACCAGGGACCCAGCTCAGCCTCAGGACTGGCCCCTGACGTTTGCCAGGGAGAGAGGGAGGGAGCAGAGGCGATGGACCCGTAACAGGGGCTGATGGGCCCCCAGCCAGCCGGGGCTGCGGGTGCCGGGTTTGTGGACGGAGGAGCAGTCACAGGGGCGCCGTCACAAAGGAGGCTGACAAGGCCGCCGTCACCTGGGAGGCCCTTGAGCACCCTTGGACAGGCGCCCTACACACAGTAGGTGGGCTGGGTGGGGAGTGCGGTGGGGGCGGCCTGGTTCCTCCTCAGACAAGGCGACCGTGGGGGCGGGCGCTGTTCCCGTGCGGGGGGCGGGCGTCCAGGCGAGCTCTCTGCTCCGGTGTGTGGGGGGGTGTCCTTCTGGCAGAAGTTAAGTGACTTGCTGCAGTCCCCAGGGTGCTCCGGCGAGCCGGGCGCTGGCTCCCATCCTGGTTTTAGACCCTCACTGATGGCTCTGTCTCTAAGGGACAGTAATGAAATAACGGGGCGACACGGCTCTTGTCGCCTGAGAGTGTCTAAGTGCTTTATGAACAATTAATCGGCTGTCGGCCACTCTGGCGGCTGAACTGATAGCCCAGGGGCCGTGGTGGCGGGAGGGAGGGAGGGGGCCTCGGGAGACAGGCGCGCAGGCCCTGCGCCCTCCGGATAAGTAAACTTAAATACGTAGCCATTTAGCATAATAGATGCCAAGAAGCAAGACTCGCAGAATAATGGATGTTTGGGCCTCCAGATTTTTAAAAATTGATTTTTAGAGAGAGAGGAAGAGAGAGGGAGAGAGAAACATAGATGTGAGAGCAACACCCATCGGCTGCCTCCTACGCACCCCCTGCCGGGTATCGAGCCTCCAATCGGGGCATGTGCCCTGACCGGGAATCGAACTGGCAACCTCCTGATACGCAGGCCCAACCAGCTGAGCCACACGGGCCAGGTCAGAGTCTCAGAAGCTTTGTAAAAAGTGTTAGTCCATCAGGGTCCACCCGAGCCCCTCACCCAGCTCTGCCTCTCTTTCCGCCCTGGGCACCTCGATGATCCTCTCCCAGCCTCAGTTTCCCCATCACCACATGGCCCCCTTTACCCGCCAGGAGGGTGGAACAGGAGCCGGGGTCCCAGCCAGCTCGGCGGAGGAGACAGACACAACCCCACCGAGCACATCGGGAGGCGGCTGCCAGGGTGCGGCGGAGTCTGAGGGCCTGGCCAAGCCGAAGGGGGCACGGGGTCGCCGTTCAACAACCTTGGCCTGTGACCAGGACAAGATGACCGGGAGAGGCGTGGAAACACTGGCTTTCCAACTAGAGCTGGGGAGCAGGGAAGGTGGCCGGAGGTCCCCTGGACAGGCTCAGAGGCCTGGGACAGACAGGCAGGCGCAGCAAAGAGGAGAGAGGCAGAGATGAAGACTGAGTGTGGCCTTGAGCCAGACGGCCTGGCTGCAGATCCCACCCTGCCCGTCGGCTGTGTGCCCACCTCAGGTCCCTGGCCTCTGCGCCCAGGCTCCCTCTGCAGCCGGGCTGTGGTGGGGCCTTAACTTCCCCTCTGTCCTCTGGACTGGGAGCCTTACGCGGGCAGGGACCAGAGCTACGTCCACCCCGGGCCCCCGGGACATGCTGGTGCTGAATGAATGAATGAATGAATGAATGAATGAATGAATGAATGAATGAAGTGGGCAGAGGAAGGCGGGCCCTGCGTGGTTGCCAAGAGTGAATGACGTGTGGATGCCACACGGTACCCACCTGGCCGGGGCGCATGCAGCCAACACCCTCTTCTTCTTCGGTCAGTGACGCCTCTCGTGACCAGCCCGGGGCCGAGGGGGGTGCAGAGCAGCAGGACAGGAGGGTCCTGTCTCCGGAAGCTCATCCCCCACCCCCATCCTGCCTCCAGGGATGTCTCCTCTCCTGCAGTGCCGGAGCTCAGAGTGATCTGGGTGTCCCAAGGCGCCTGCCTCTCCTAATGACCACTTTGGCAAACAGCAGGGAATCGTGCGCTTTGGGGGTGATCGCTCGCCGGAGACCTGCCTCCCTGGGCAGCATGAGCACTTTGGGCAAAGACTTGTCACTGGGCAGAGTGACAGCCGTTGAAGGCCAATCGGCCTGTCACTGCCGGGCCGTGTCACACGTTCCATAGGATAGGAGGGTGGCTTTGGGGACAGAAAGGCCTGGCCTGCTTGCAGCCCACCTGTGCCACCCTGGGCGAGGCCTTTCCCCTCCCCCATCAGGGGGACAGAGGGGACGCTAGGTGGTGACCCGGCCATCACAGGATGGAGTGAGATCCCCGAGTGACTGAAACTCCGTGTCTGGCTTCGGACCTACAACTGCCATCAGCAAGCGGCCGTTCACCCTCACACTGGGCAAATAACTCCGTCTGTTCCTCGGGACACACAGCAAACTGTCTTATCCGGGGCAGGACACACGAGTCCCCCAGAGCACGGCTGTCTCACCTCAGTAGGTGACCTCGATGCCATCGGAGGGAAGCATGGTCCTATTGGAGGAGAGTGGACACCAGGAGAACCTGCAGAAGAACTGCTCGCAGAGAGGGACATGCAGACCCCGGCGCCCACACCAGCTTCCTCCACCTCGGCTCCAGGGACACTCAGGGCCAGATCTCCCTCATCTTGGGGTGTCTTGTGCCCTGTGGGACATGGAGGAGCATCCCTGGCCTCTGTCATGACAACCAAAATGCTCCTGGCCTGTCCCGCAGTCCCCGGGGACAGAGTGGCCTGCCCGAGGACTGCTGCTCAGGGAATGCTGGGAGGACATGGGGAGACCTGGGAGGTGCCAGCTCACCCCTCTGCTCATTTCTGGGGGGAAAGGCGAAGGACCATCTCAGGGGGACCCCAGGCAGAGCTGGGGTGATGGTGGAGGCAGGAAGGCAGAACCCGATGCCATGACAGGTTGGATGGTCCGAGACGGGTGGTCCTCAGGCTGGAGATGCCGCCCCTCCCTGGTGTTTCTCTGAGTCAGGCGACAGCTGCCCAGGCTCCTGAGGCATCGGTGCCACCTTATCTGAAGTCTGCGCAGCAGACGTGGCCAGTCTGAGCAGCCGCGGGCCCCAGCAGCCCAGCCCAGGCTGCTTGGCCTTGGATTTAGAAACAGAGATGGCGCAGCCGGGGATCGATCCCACTTCCCTGAGAGCACATTAGCTCCAGTGGCCTTGCGTTAAAGTGCCAGCTAATTTCCCGTCCCAGCTGCGGACCGAGTGCCAGCGCCCTCCGCCCCGGCCCTGGGGAAGCGGCGCGTCGGGAAGGGCCACGTCTCCGGGGGAGGGTCACCTCTCCAAAGTGCTCAGAAGTGTTCAATTGCTCCCCGAGGACACCAGCTTCCTCTGCTAAGTGTCGCGGGCCCCAAAGGACCTCTGCCATTCCAGCAACAAGTTTGCTGAGATGCCCTCAGCGGAGCGCTGGGGCTCTGGGCCCGTCTCAGACACCCCGGGATCTCAGGGTTGGATCGGGGGAGCCTGCAGACCGCGCTCTCTGAGAGCCCCCCGGCACAGCCATCCCAGGGTCAGCCCCGGGCACCGGCCCAGCCCCACGCCTCCCCCTCGGCCACCCAGGCCTCTGCGCTGCTCCTGTTTCCTACCCAGGGAGCCAGCCCTCCCCCACCGCTGCCTCAAGCATCTGGAACCTTCCATCCAGGACTTCTGTCCTGTGCCCAGTGGGGCCTCCACCAGCCTGCCCAGACCAGGGCTTGCCCAGTGATGTGTGCCGGCCTCAGAGGCTGCAGGACCAGGCCAGCTCCCCGGGGAGCCGCAGCTCACCCAGTCGCTCCCCTGAGGCCACAGCAGCCACCACTCCCAACAGGTTTCCACGGGGGATGCTGGGCGGCCGCCCCTGGTTTGGCCTGAGAGCTCTAAAATGCCCGCACCACCTTTTAAAAAACCCTCTCCCGAGGATGTGTTTTCTTTGATTCTAGAGAGGGAGAAAGGGGGAGAGAGAGAGAAACATTGATGTGAAAGAGAAACAGTGATCGGCTGCCTCCTGCACGGCCCCTCCTGGGGATCGAGCCCGAAACCCAGGCATGTGCCCTGACCGGGAATGGAACTGGCAACCTTTCAGTGCCTAGGATGACGCCCACCCGAGCCACACGGGCCAGGGCCAGCACTGCCTTTGAATGCAGGTGTCTCTGGTGTCACCTGGAAGGACCTTGGCCTCCTCAGTTTCTATCAGTGAAGAGCAGCCCCCCGAACTCGCCGTCTGGGGTGAAGCCTGTGGCCGCCTCCTTGTTTCCACTTTCTCAACGTTGTTGGGTGGGCCCCAAGGACCATGTCCCCAGATTGCAACGTCTGTGACCTGGGCCCTCTCCCAACAGCCGCGTTGGCTCCCCGGGTTACTGCAGCCCATCGGACCCTGGGGACGGAGCTGGTGGAGGCTGGGGGTTCTCCAGCCGAGTGCGATTGTAGGACCTGCTCTGAGGGGTGACTGGGGGAGCCGGGGAGTCTGGGTGCCTCTGGTCTGCAGGGCAGCAGACTGGCAGGGGCCGCCCGGCGCGTAGCCTTGGGCAGGAGCGTCCTGGGGGCAGTCACGGGGCTGCGACTGGGCAGGAGGCCGGGCGGCCTCCAGAGCAAGGTGGTGGGAAGTGATCTGCAGTCACCAGATGTGGCCCAATTAATGGGGTGGGGAAGGGGGGCCGCGGGAGCTCTGGGAAGGCAGCAGCTGTGTCCGCACGGTGAGGGCTTCTCTGCACGTGGCCCCAAACCTTCTCGTTTCCCCTCAGTTAACACCCTCCGAGATCATAGCACAACCATCTATCCTAGGAAATTAATTCCGATACAAGATTTTCACTAAACTGCAAATGCTATTCGGATTCTGCCGGCTTTTCCACTAAAGTTCTTGTTTGTTTCCAGAAGCTAAGCCGTGGCTCCACCTGGCATTTAGCTTTCCCGTCACCTTGGTCTCCTCCCACCTGTGACAGTTCCTCAGCCTCTCCCGTCTTTTATGACCTTCATTAAACCTTGAAGAGCGCGGGCCGGTTAATTTAGAGAATATTTCTCGACCTGGGTTCTTCCGACGTTGTCTCATGATATGATTGAGGTTCTGCACGACCAGAAAGAACGCCACAGAGGAGGGGTGCCTTCCTCGGGGGCCGCCTCACGCCCGACTCGTGGGTTTCATCGACGGCGACTCTGACCTCGGCCACTTGGTTAAGGTGGCCCCGGCCGGGCCCCTCCTTTGTAATTAGTAGCATCTTGAGGAGCTTCGTGGAGGCTGTGGAAATACCCCGTTTCTCCTGACCCTTTGCCCCCCGATTTTAGATTCAGCAAGGGGCTTTGCCGGCAGCAGTGATTGCCGGGGTGCTGCTGGTCTATTTTCCTAGTTTATCAAAATTTAAGACTCTGCTCTGCAAAAAACAAACATCCGTTTGTTTTAACATCCATACGAATGCAGAGATGTTTATTTTATTCTTTGGGTTCTAATCCAACATTCCCTTCAGCTATTTTGTTGCTTAAATTGCTCCAGCTTTGGCCTCTAGATACCCCCCAGATGTGCTCTTGTGGTCTTTTAAACTCAGCTCTTTTTTAAAAAGGAATTCCCTAAATTCTAGAGCTCGAGGATGCCCTAGGTGTGTCTGGGTTTTATCCCTTGCACTTTTCCATATGCTTGTTTGCTGTCTGTAAATCTTCTAATCTTTCCTTCTTTTTTTTATTTATTTAAAAAATGGATTTTTTCTTATTGTTGACCTTTGAGAGCTTTTTGTTTTATTATACAGACTCTGAATATGGTGCATTGTCAGAAACGCATTTGCAAATGTCATCATTTAGCCTGTGGACGGTCTTTTCATTCCCTTAACAGGTAGGGTTTTTTTTGTTTGTTTTTTGCAGAGCAGAGTTTTAAATTTTGATAAAGTTCAACTTCCCAGTTTTTTCTCTGTGGGTCAGGTTATGGTGTCCTAACAACAGCACCTAATTCAAGACCACACAGACCTGCTCCTCTGTTTCCTTCCAGAAGTTTTATAGTCGTACACATTTTACAAAGATCCCATCCCGAGTTGATTTTATTTGGTAGAATTCTTCAGTGACACCAACTGAGTTGGGAGTTTTCTTTTTTTGTAAGTTTTTAAACAACAAATCCATTTTCTTTAACAGACACTCTACTCTCCTGATGACTTATTTCCTCTCGGGCGAGTTCTGATGGTTTGTCGTTTCCCCTACACCGTGGACCTGACGGTCACAGCCCCGTCTCACCCTGTCAGGGCCCATGGGGTCGGTGGCGACGGCCACTCGCTTCTGGGTTATACTGGTCATTTCTGGCTTCTCTTTCCGTTTCTTGGGCACTTGTGTTGGAGGTTTATCAATTGATCAGTCTCTAAAAATAACTTGGCTTCTGGTTTTAAGGATTTTTTCCTACTGTTTCAATTTCATTAATTTCTTCTCTCATCTGCATCAGTTCCTTCCTTTTGCTTGCTTTGAATTAGCTTTTCTCCCATTGTTCTAGTTTCTTAAAGTTTTTAAAATTATTGCCTGAGGCCTTTTGTCTTTTCTAATGTAAGCATTTAGCACGGTACGTTTTCCTCTAAATGCCGCTTTAGCTGCACCCTACAGATGTCGACATGTTTTATTTTCATTTTCACCCACTTTGAAATATTTTTAGATTTCGGCATGTTTGTTTTTTTCTTCCTTTTGCCTGTGTTCAACAAAAGCGTGTTGTTTAGTTCCTCAGTGTTTTTTTTCTTGAGCTTGTCTGTTAGGGATTTCTGGTTTAAATTGTTATGGTTCCAGGTGGAAAGGTTTCCATCTGTTAAGACTTGCTGAGTTTTGCTTTACAATCAGAGGCGCTCTTCCCTTACTGGGCGGAGAGTCCGACGTTGCTCAGGTCTTTCTTTCCCCTGCTGGTTTTCCTGTTTCCTTTCTGTCCGCGGCTGAGGCAGAGCTGACGTCTTCAACTGTAACTGTGGATTTGCCTGTCTCTCCCTTCGGCTCCCGCGCCTTGAATCTCTGCTGCCAGGCGCACACGTGTGGGACTGTCGTGAGGTCTTGGCGTCAGCGCCGGGAACAACCAACGCGAGCAGCAAGGCCGTGGGAGCCACGGGCAACAAACAGAACTCAGCCGTGTTTTTCTGTAGCAGCAAGGAAGGACTGGACTCGGAGACACAAAACACCAAGCAATGCTCAGTGGACGCACAGGGGGCAAAAAACAAAACCCAGAAACACCACGAACAAGAGCCAGGAAACAGGAGCCAAGAATAAGTGGAACGGATAGAAATGGGCTAGTAAAACGGTCCATTTTCATCCAACCAAATAAAAAACAACCATAGGATGTGGGACTCACCGAGACACACCAGGCAAAAGGCAGAGATGGTTAGACTGGATTTTTTAAAGTCGACCCTCAATGAGGTGTTGTCTGTGGGAAGTGGACTTTACGTACAAAGACCCAAATAGTGATAAGAGTAAAAGAGCGAGACAGGATCAACCGGGCGGACACTCAGCGAAGGAAAGCTGGAGCTCCCGGCCCTGTGGCTCAGGGTTTGATGGTCGTCCCATAAACCAGGAGGTGGTGGTTTGATTCCCAGTTGGGGAACGTGCCCGGGTTTGGGCTCGATCCCCAGCAGGGCGCGTGCAGGGGGCAGCTGATCAGTGACTCTCATCATTGATGTTTCTCTCTCTCTCTCCCTCTCCCTTCCTCTCTCTGAAATCAATAAAAACATTTTTTTAAAAAAGAAAGAAAGCTGGAGTCACTGCATAAGCATCAGACAAGTAGACAAAATTGAAAGGGAGGCACAGAGACCTCCCACGTTCCCCCGCCCCCGCCCCTTCTGGATCAGCATCACTTACCAGGTAGCACATGTTTCCCCGAGGATGAGCCTCCACTGATACATTGTTACACCCTAGTGGCCGTGATACATTGTTACCCTCAGCAGCCATGATACATTGTTACCCCCAGCGGCTGTGATACATTGTTACCCCCCAGCGGCCGTGATACATTGTTACCCCCCAGCGGCCAAGGGGCCTCCTGCTGCTGGACGTTCTGTTTGGGGAAATGTATCCATCGTTATCTATCATTATAATTCCATGCGCTGTGTTTTCACCGCCTTCAAACCATGTCCCCACCTTCGCTGAGATTTTTGGACCTGTGTTCTGATGCCCCTCACTCGTTTTAGTAAATTCTTTGCCATCATTTCTTTAAATGCTTTTCTGGCTACTTCTCCTGTTTTCCTCTGAAATCCCAGCTCCGCGCGTGTCAGGATGTGCGCTGTGGCCGGTCCCGCGGCGCGCCCGTCAGGGTTGCTCTCCCCTTGGGTCCAGCCACCGCTCTTCCAGCCGCCTCCTGCCTGCGATTCTCCCTCGCTGTGCGGCGCCGGCCCGGAGCCCCTCAGGACGCCTCCCGCCCTCTCCCTGTGTTTTCCTCATGAGCAGCTCCGTTTGATCCTTGGCATTTTCATCTCTCCACCGGGACAGCCACCTGACACCGCGAGGCGTCCAGTCCGTCTGGGCCCGATGCTGTAGCCGCAGGTATTTTAAGCTCCCCTCCAGCAGTTCCGACGTGCGGATCGTATCTGAGTCTGGCTCTGCTGTTTACTTTCTCTCCTGTGACCGGGTCTTTTTTTTTTTTTTTTGGTCCTTTTGCATCCTCTGAATTTTTGTTAAAAATCATACATCTAGCCCTGGGTAGAGCATCGGCCTGCACACTGAAAGGTCTCGGGTTCGATTCCTGGTCAAGGACACAGACCTGGGTTGCAGGTTTGATCCCTGGCCCCAGTCGGGGTGCAAATGGGAGGCCGCCAATCAATGTGTCTCTCTCACATCAATGTTTCTCCCCCCCTTTCCTCTCTCTCTCCTCCCTTCCACTCTCTCTAAAAATCCATGGAAAAATGTCCTCGAGTGGGGATTAACAAAATAAGTAAATGAATAAATAAATGCCATACACCCTGTGTGGGCGCTTCCCCGATGGTTGCTCCAGGCTGGGCCCATGGCGAGTGGCCCTGCCGTGGACGTTTCTGTGCCCACCCCCGACATGCTCCCCGACACGCTCCCGGACGGTCTCTCCGGGCTGGAGACCTGGAGCCGAATTGCCGGGTTGAGGACTTGTCGGCGCCGGGCGACAACGTTAGGTTGTTTTCCAAGGGGCTGCATCGGTTCTCAGTCCCACAGCAGTGCCCGGAGCTGCCACTGGCCCACAGCCTCGCCAGCACGGTCCTTCTCCGTTAAACCCAACAAGAAAAAGAGCAAGGAGACCCAGCTGTCTGGCTTCACAGCGCCGGCCGGTGCCCACGCCTTCTGTCTGTGCTGGGGAGGCCCGGGGTCCACCCAGCCACCCCGGGGCTCCCCCAGGTGTGGGAGATGCTTTGGGACAGACACGTGACAACACCACTATGCACACAGGGGGCCAGGGCCTTCTGTCCCTAGCATGGAGCAAACGGACAGCGTGTGGAGGGCCTGGGGTGACCAGAACGGTTACGCTTCTCTGAGCCGTGCGCTTGGCTCAGGGCACCCCGACCTCTGGGCTGCCTGCAGGTGACCTGAATGGTGACAGTGCCCGGGGTGCACCTGCTCAGGGCAGAGGCTCCGTCCTGGCCCTGTGAGCACCTCCTCCCCGGCAGGTCCGAGGGGGCGATGTCATTGCTGTGCCCACTTTCAGGGCAAGGGAACCAAGCTCTAGGGAGGTTTAGGGTTCACCCCAAGGGTCCTGGCCAGGACAAGCTGGATCAAAGGCCTGGCCCTTTACTCTCCCTTTGCCCATAGCAGTGTGGAGGCGGCCCGGGCAACAGGGCAGCAGGGGGCTCCCCGCCCCCGCCGGGCAGTGGGGCTCCATGGTGCTTAATCCTCCTGGGGAGATGACCCGTACGTGGAATCTGTCAGGCAGCCCGGGGCTCGCCGGCCTCGGATGCGCGATTTCACTCCCGCTCAATCATCCCCCTGCTGCCCGAGGCTCTGGGGCCCGTGACCAAGCCCCTGTTCTCTTCCCACGGCTGAGTCATCTGGAAGCTTCCACCTGCAGGCTGGGTCGGCTGCCTCCCCCCCTCGGTTTCCCGCAGCCCTGCGAGGTGAGCGCCCCCACAGACGCACCTACCCTCCGGCTTCCTCCAAAAAGGAGGCCCTTGGCACCAGGGGCTGCGGGGCCCGGCTAAACTGCCGGCGGGCCCGAGGTGCTGCCCGCTTCTCCGGCTGGTCAGCAGGCGTCCCGGCGGGACTTCCTCCTGCATTTTACATGACCGCCGGGCCTGTTCCTTGCGCCTGTCTGGTCGTGTCACGTCATGGAGGCTTTCTTGGGCTCTGAGCACAGCTGGGCTGGCGTTTGCAGCCTAGTCGCTGCCTGGCTGCTCTGTGGAGGGTCTGGGACAGTCCCCGTGGGGGCCGAGTGCCAGGCCACAGACGCGCCCTTTGAAAATGGGCATTTGCCCAAGTCATGCCCATGAAGGGGCAGCCAGGCCTTATGGGTCTCACTGGTGGGTGAGAGGGAGATTCAAAGAGTGGCCGGGATCGTGTGCAATTGTGTGAGCGGCATGGGGGCCGACACTGTGTGCACATGTGTGTGTACTTATGTGTGCATATGTGCACATGTGTGCGTGCATGTGGAATGTGCATCTGCACATGCATCTGTGTGGGTGTATGTGAGTGTGTGCCCGTGTACATGTATCGCACCGGTGTACTCATGCATGAGCATGTGTGTGAGCACGTGTGCGCGTGCGTGTGGATGTGTGCCTGTGTGTCTTGTACATGTATGTGCATGGGGGTGTGTGCATGTGTGTGTGTGACAAAGAGAGTCTCGTGGGCGTCCTGCCAGGCCTGGCAGCACCCTGACATGCATCCGTGAGCAGGGTACACTTGCTGTTCCTGGCCAGCACCCCACTCCCCATGGCATTAAAGGCACTGGGTGTGCGTGGCACACACCTGACTCCCTGTTTCCAGATTATGAGGCTTAATGAATATTTACTGGCTCAATATCTTCACATATGGGCTCGGCTGTGAGACTCCTGCCTGAAAGCTTTTCAGTGGTTCCAGTGACACAACTTCTGAGCCCTGAGCCCTGGGCGCTGGGCCCTCTGTGCACTGGCCCCTTGTCCGAGTCGCCTCTTCCCCCGTGACCTTTCCCTCCCCCCTCACGCACTGCTGCTTCTCTCGGGCAGATTAGGGGACCTCAGATTAGGGGACCTCGTCTCTGAGCTCCGATTTCCTTGCTCGGCGGGAGGGGGAGGGCTGTGGCTGGCTCAGCGCGGGCTGAGCACCCGTGACCAGTTCTCTCCCGCACGCCTGTCTCCTGGGGGCGGCGGGGGACATGCCCCCTGCTTTCCCGTGTTCCTCGTGGCGGCAGGCCCTGCGCCGTGCAGACAGCCTACACAATACGGACTTGCCGGGTGACAGCAGCCTCATCTTCCTGGAGGTGCAAGATTTCCCACCAGCTCCACGTGAGACGTGATGGTCTCACCCGAGACTGAAGACGGAGGCCGAGAAATCTGCCCAGCAGACGAGCAAGCCCAGGCCTCGAGCCGGCCTGGGTCCCGTCTCCTGTGGCTGTGTTCGCTCTGATGGTCGGGTTCACGGGCTGTACGTGTAATTGGAGCACTCGGTGACGATCTAATTAAATGTTAACACATCATTAAAGTGATTTACAACAAGCACAGTTAACAGTTTGATAAACCCATTCCCGGCTGACTCCATGCTGAAAGCAATCGCTCCCAATCAGCAGTGGGCCGTTGACGTCCACAGAACAAACAGGGGACACACACTGACGCCTGGCAAGGCCCCTCACTGGCACCCAGCAGGTGAAGAGGTTATGCGTGGACATGGGTGCTGCAGGGGTTGTGGGGCAGTTAGTTCCTGGGGCATTTTGAAGTTGCCCTGTCTAGTGTCCCACAGAGAACTGAGGAAGCTGCTTTGCCTGGTTGACACTTTGGTGAAGGCGGCCTCTGGGCTGAAGGGTGTGAACTGCTGCTCGTTAATGGACTTAATTGCTCGGGAATTAACCACTTTTCTACACACCTGGGGATGGGGGTGGGGCCACTTTGTTTGACCATCAAAACTGTGACTTGGGGGCAGGAGAGAGAGCTCACTAGAGTGAACAGAGATCACCTTAGTCCAACCTCAGCGGGGGAAACTGAGGCCCAGGAGGAGGCGGGAGCAGGAGTGCTGGGGAGGCACCAGGACCAGGAAGCCGCGCGGCTGGGCGAGCAGGTCCAGGCCAGGTGTTGGTAAGGCTGGGCTGGGTTCTCAACTGGAAATGCTCAGAGGCCTGGCGCCTTCATCTGGGATAATCTGGGCTCTGAGGCTGGAGAGAGAATTGCAGGATGCGTGGGTATCCCGGGCCTGGCGAGGGCCTGACTCTCCCCTCCACGGATGACCAGGCCTCACCACAAAACCTCCAGAGCCTGGACATGAGGCTGAAGGCCCCCATCCAACCAGGGCTTGTGGTCCGATGTCTGGGTCACTGGTGAGTTCACTTTGGTTCCAAGATAATCCACAGTACACCGGCCATGTGCCAGGCACTTGGATGACAAGGACACTAATGACGCCTTCCTCGCCGGCCTTCGTTCCCACCTCTTCCCCTTCCTCACTTAGACTCTGTGCACAAGTCCTTCAGCAGCTCTCCACCCTCACCTTTCTAATTCCTGCTCCTATCCCCTGAGTCTGAGCTTAAACACTGCCTCCGAGAAGCCCTCCAGGACCCCACAATTAGGCTACATGCCCCTGTCCTGTACTCCTCCAGCCCCCATATTCTTATGCCTCCTGTCTTTCACTTGTTAAAGGTCTTCCTTACTAGGCCGGAAGCCACTGCAGAGGGCTTCCTAATAATTGGTCCTGGGGCAGGTGACTTCTGCAAGCCCTGGCTTCCTGACCTGTACAGTCCCTACCTCCTAGAGCTCCTGTAGGGATTAAATAACACAGTGCAGGAGAAGCCCGCAGCGGAGTGCCTGGCACCCATCAGGGACCACCAATGTTAGCTTATTATGATTACTGTTCTTAGCAGTGAGTGAAGCTACCAGGTACTTGCAGGATGCCTGTCCTGGCATTCAATTGCAATAAATGGACACCTGCCCACCTCTCTGAGGGGCTCCCTCACAGCAAGAAGGGGGGAAAATGGCCATGTAAGGGCCATGGGAAGGGTGATGGGGAGGGCAGAGGAGGGCAAGAAGTCTTTGTGGAGTGCGCTCTCACCTGATCTGAGCCTCAAATCAGGAATCAGACAAAGATCGTGTGAGCGTATGTGTGTGTATTTGGGGTGCGGGCGGGGGTGGGTCAGGGAATAGTCAGGGAGGGGGGTAGTCTAGATGAAAAGCACAAATAAAGGCACAGATGCCTGATATTTTTAATAACTATGTGCATTTTGGTGTTTCTGATGCGTAATGTACAAGGAAGGCAGTGTCTCAGACAACACTTGAGAGGTGGGTAAGGACCATAAGAGGCAGGAAACTGACTTACTTACAAAAGACTCACTCCTCTGCTAAGGAGGAGTAATTTTGTCTTATATGGGATGTGTGGTTCATGGCGGGTCGAGGTAAAAGCCTGACACTTTTACTTAGACTATTTAGACCATTTACATTTAATGTAATGACTGATAGAGTTGGATTATAACTAGCACCTTACTATTTGTTTCCTATCTGTCCTCTTTTCTTGCCTCTTTGAATTAATCTCTTTTTCTATTATTATTATTATCATCTCATTTCCCTCTATGAACTTACTGTTAGTGGTAACCCTTAACCACTGTCCAGTGACGTTAGAATTTAGAACACTTTAATCCCACTTATGCTTCCCATCTTTTACATTTTCTGCCTTTTACTTACACATATATTTTAATACAATGTTACTATTATTGTTTTGAACCAAGTGTGGGGTTGGTCACCTTAGGAGCGGATGGTGTTAGTCTGGGTTTGAATCTGTCAGGTTCTGGCTCCCTGTTGCCCCAGCGCAGCCTCCTGATCTTCAACCGAGGGCTTGCTGTGCTCCTTGATTCTCTCGTCCTGGTAGGTCTCTGTCTCTTCAGCCCCCCAAGACTGAGAAAAATTGCGTTCTGCTTGTCAGAGGTCTTAGCCTGGTTTTTTAATCTCTCCTCCCCTTCCCCCAGGAAGCTTCAGCAACTGGCAGAAATCTTGACAGGGACACGGACCATGTTTGTGAAGCCCCTACAGCCCCCCACAGTGTCCCTGCAGGTGGCAAGGCCTTGATGGGCTCCTTAGCTGGCCCTTTGCAGCAGAGCCTTCCTCCCGGGACAAGCTTACACTCTCAGTCTCTTGCCTCCGCCTGGGATCAGCAAATGCCGCGCATGGTAGCTCACCCTCTGCACCTGGTAGCTCACCCTCTGCACCGCCCCCTGCCTTCTGGTCCCCGTTGCTTCTGCGGCATTCTGATAAGTAGACTATTTTGTCCTTGGAGATGGCCTTGGCCTGCCACGGAAGCCCCCTCCCTCCCCATGCAGAAACTGCATCACCTTTGGGGGGATTTTGCTTTTTTACAGGATCTGCCCACTTTTTTCACAAAACTTGCATCGTTTAATCTCCACGAAAACATTGGAATTGCTTTTCTAAGAGGCTTGTGCCCTCAGCTTCTGCAGTGTTGCTCTGAGAACGTCTCCATCTCAGGAAGGCTCCTCCATGGCCCCAGCGACAGTCTCACTCCTCCCCTGTCCCCTCCATCACTCCTTGGCCACCTTCCTGCCCTTCAAGGCTTGTCACCAGCTGGTAGGACATTTATGTTACTGATTTTTCTGTGTTGTGTCTGCCTGCCTCCCCCCCCCCCCCAGTAAATAAAAATACCACAGAGCAGGGATTTTTATTTGCTTTGTTTAGTGCTGAACACTGTCCCACATCAGGACCAGGTGTGTAACAGGTGCTCAATAATATGTTTTGAATGAATGAGGACTGTTAATAATAGTGTGTAACAGAAAAGTAAACCTAGGCCCACTTCATACAACTTAAACAGCGAAGGACCCATTTGCAGGGCCTGGGGGATGAGATAACACATCTTTTTTGGGGGACACAATTCCAGCCACAACGGAGCCAAGACAGCTGTTAGCTCTCTGCTGTCCCTCCTACCTGCCCAGCCTCGGGCTCCCAGAAGGCAGCGGCCCTTGGAGCCCTCTGTGCGGCCCCACCCAGCCCACATTAGGTCCCTGGGTTGTTCATGCCCAGAGAGCACCAGCCTGTACCCCAGGGACCCGAGAGAACAAAGCTGGGGAGGTGTCCGATGGGGGAGGCAGGTGGACAAACAGGTGGGCGAGGGCAGGTGAACACCCCCCATGGGGACACATTAAAGTCCCAGCAAGGGGAAGTGAGTCAGGAAGCGGGAATGGAAAGGCCCAGGAGCCTGCTCATCCCTATCAGGGGAAGGTGTGGGGGGCAGGGCACCAGGGGCTGAGGGAGGTCAGGCCCCAGGGGGCCCTCACACAGCCCTGACCAGGCCACGGAAGCTGCCTCTCCGGGTCCCCGCGGAGGAAACGCGGGCACCTTTGCAGACAACCCCAGTGAGCGCAGAGGGCCGGGAGGGCGGCCTGCCCAGCGACAGGCCCAGGGGCCGCCTGGAGCGGGCCGAGGTATTGATCCGCTGCGGCTGTGGCTGCCGCAGGAGCCGGTGATGGATGAAGCTCCCGGTCCCTGGGCACGCAGGCCCAGCGCGCCCGCATTAGGCCACTGGCGCCAAAATTGTCTAGAAAGCCCATCACAGACGGCCCACGGTGCACGCAGCGCGCACGAAGCGGCAATTACAGATCCGGTCATTAATTAAATAAGACCTGCTTTCCGCAGCCGCTCGTGAGAGCAGGCTGCCGGTTCATTCAGCGGCTGCCAGGCGTGGGCACGCTGGGGGCTGGCGGCCCAGGACCCTGCCCCTCCTGAGCTGTGTGGCCCTGCTGTGACCCCTCCCTGCGCCCCACTCTTCCCGCTAAGCCACCTCCTTGCTGGTGGCTGTGGGGGTGAAGGAGATAATGCAGGGACGGCGCCCAGCAGGGGCCCACGCACAGAGGTCCTGGGTGGAGCCACCTGCTCCCCGGGCGGAGGCGCAAAGATGAGTGGTGAGTCCGGGCCGCATGGAGGGCCCGGAACAGGCCCTGGCCCGGGGACTCTGCTGGGAGACGCGACAGAGACTCCGGAGCCCTGCTGCCGGGTGGTCAACTCTCCCTAACACGCAGCACGAACTGTGCCTGGGCCTCTCCTTCCTGTGACCTGATTTTTGTCCACTGTAAAGTGAGGCGTTACCCCCCAGAACTGGCAGAAAGACTGGGTCAGTATATGCTAAGTTCTCAGTGCGGAGCAGGGTTCACCGCAGCCAGTGTGGGCTGATGAATGATGAATGAATGAATGATGAGTGAGTGAGTGAGGCCCCTCAGCCCCCAGCGAGGGAGTGGGGGGCCAGCGCCCCTGCCTGCTGGCAGCCCGGCCCTGCCTGGCAGGCGGGCAGGCAGAGCAGGCTCCCCGGAGACGCCGGGCTCACACGTGCGGGGCGGATGCCGGGCGCCCTCCCCGGGCACCATTACAGCAATTAGCGGCCGAGTGCTCCCCGAGCGAAGCCCGCGCTGCACCGGCGGCGGGCGGCCGTCTCGCCAGCCTGGAGCCCCCAACTCATCTGGGCCCCGCGTGGGCACAGGTCCAGCTGGGGGGGGCACCTGGGTTTGCACGGCAGCCAAGCCGGGCCGAGGGGCCGTGGCCGGGACGGAGGAGCGTGGGGACGGCGCAGGTGGACCACGCGGCCGTGTCCAAGGCGCCTCAGGCTCTTCCCCACGTGTGTCCGCGGCCTGTCGGGGCCGGGAGCAGCTCCAGGAGGCCCCGGGCGGCGCCGGCTCGGCTGCCCTGACAGAGTAACCCTGGGTCGGGGCTTAGCACAGAAATTTATGTGCCTGAAAGTCCAGGGTCTGAGGCCTCTCTCCTCCCTGTGTCCTCCCTTGGTCAAACCCTGGGCGTGTCTGTGTCTTAGTCTCCTGGTCATATTGGATCGGGTCCCACCCCAACGGCCTCACTTTACCTTAAAGACCCATCTCCATGTAGTCACATTCTGAGGGGCTGAGGGTTAGAGCTCCAACCACAATTCACCCCTCAACACCCATCTCACTGGCCCGCACAGGTGGTGGGTGTGGGGTTTGGTCTCGGGCTTTGGCCCCGGCATTGGGGACCCGCAGGGGTGTGGCGGTGAGCTGCTCTGGAGCTAAGAATGGCCCCACTTGGGGGTCCTGGTATCTTGACCCGCTCTGGGGGACTGGGCGCCTTAGAGATGCTGGTCCCTCAGGGAGCCCCGGGCCATGGTCTCCTACGCCTGTGCTGGGCTCCCACCTGTGCTTAGCTGCACTCTGCACCCCCAGAATTCAGCCCAGTGCCTCTCAATACATGCTTGTCAGGTTGCCGCGATGGGGAAACTGAGGACAAGCCAGGGTCTTCCAGAGCCGGGGAAGAGCCCACGCCCATCAGCGTGGCAGGGCAGTTTCGGCTGTCTTCCTGCGGTCCCACCAGGTGGCTTTTCTTCCTTAGAGAGCGCCATAAACTGTCCGCGCGTCCCGCCCGACACCCGCCCCAGCCAGGAAGTCACCTCTTCGGGAAAGTGCATAATTACGGGGGATTTACTCTGCTATTAGCTTTCCGAAATGTGTCTAGACAGCATGTAACAGCGCTGGACCCAACAAGTTCATCAGCAGGCCTGAATAATTCAGAGGGATTTGGGGGGCAGTTGAGCACCAGGGTGTTCCGCGCGGATAGGTTTTCCTTAAAGAGGCGGAATATAAATGAACTGTGGGGCAGAATTCACAGACAGCGGCTCCTTAGGGAAGCATTTGCTTTCTCCCCCGGGCGGATTTGCTGGTTAGGTTCTTAGAAGGGGCCGTGGCGCTGGTCAGAGACGACCCTCCGATCGAGAGTTGCACAGCCAGGAAACTGGAGGGGGACCCTCCATAGGGGTTGCTCCGTTTTAGGAACTGTCCTTGGGGCAGAAGTCAAAAAATCCACCCTCCCCAGCACCCCCAGCAGATCTTAAATGAGTGAAGGGATGGCCTCCCGGCCGTCCTGTCCACCTTTAACCCGTCGTGTTAGTTCTCTCGTCACCAGACTAGTAACCCCACAATACACATTTACTGTCCTGCAGTTCAGAGGTCAGAAGTCCAACGCCGTCCCACTGGGAGAAAACCAAAGTGTCGGGGGGCCTGTTCCCTCTGGAGGCTCCGGGAGGACCTGGAGCCTCACCTGTCCCAGCTCTACAGGAGCCCACTTTCCTTGGCTCGGGGCCCCTTCCTCTATCCCCACAGCCAGCTGCAGGGGGTTGGGTCCTGGGTCTTCATCTGCGAGGCCTCATGGAGCCGGGAAGGATCCGAGGCCAACACGCAGGTGCAGCTCAGCCCCTGCCGGCCTGCACGGCCCCCTCACCTCAGGCCCCAGGTTGGTGCCCCCCACCTTCCCACACTGCCTCACCCCACTTTGTGGCAGAGGAAGTTGGCTTTTAAGCTCCATTTTTTAAACCAAGAAGAAATAAAACAGAGGAGAGGGCAGAAGAGAGAGGAGGAGAGGGAGGGCCATGGGGGGTAATGTTGGAGCTATTTTGGGGTGCCGCCTGAGCCCCCAGTCTCCCTGAGCGTCTTCAGCACCCACAGGAGGCCTGAGTTCTGGAAGGCTGGCTGCATTCCGGTGAGGTCAGTTGTTGGCCAGGGCCCAGGGCTGGGAGGAGGGGCCTTAGGAGCTCCCCGTCTAGCCTGCCTTCCGAGTGCATGGTGTCGGGGTGCCTGCGCGCAGGGGGACTGCGGGGTTTTGCAGGGTGCTGGGGGGTGGAGCACAGAGAAAGGGCCCCTCCTGCCTCTGGCCTGCCTCTCTGCCCCGGGGCTGGGGATGAGAGGTGGCTTTGAAAGGGAAGTGGTGGCCAGGCGAGGCTGTGGGGGAGGGCAGGGGTCCTGGGAACACTTAGGCCTTATTGCTGATCAAAGGCGGAGGTGCCGCCGGACAGGCGAGGTGTGGCCCCACCTGGCTCTCATTAGGGCCCAGGGCCTGCTCTAGTTCACGGGCGAGACAGACCCCGCGCGGCGGGCCTTCCACCGCACCTGGCGGCCGCCGCGGGCCGGCTCGGCCGGGGCTCCAGCCCTGCGCACCCCCTGGCTGGCCGGGTGCCCCGCCTGGCTGCCCCGCTCTGCGCGGCCCGCCGGCCTGCCCTTGGCACGCGCTCTCTTTCCCTGGGGACACCCTCCTCTTCCCTGGCCGGTTCCCTCTCCTCCTTGGGAGCTCCCTCCGCTCCGGCCACCTCCTGGGGAAGCGCGACTACGGGCTCCCGCCACCCGTGAGAGGGGCTAACCCACAGCCCCCTCCTCCGCGCTGCCCAGGGTGAGGTCCCCGATAAGCAGCCCCCCCAGTCCGAGGGCCAGGCGTCTGCTTCTCCCTGTGACTCCAGCCCTGGCTTCCCCCACTCACCTCCCTGATCCCCGGTTACGCTTCTAGAATGATCCTCTGGCTGTGGCCTTGCCGGCCTCCCACTTCCTGGCCCTCGGAGCTGGGGTGGACGTGGTTGACCTGAGGGCACAGACGGGTGGGTGCACCTGCCTCTCCTCCCCCGCCCCCGTCCCTTGCACCGGGTTGTCCCTTTGCTCCAGCAGGGCCCAGGGGCTGAGGGTGGTCACGTCAGGAACCTGGGGCCGGGTCTGCCTCCGGGTCTCCCGAAGGTCCTCTAGGGGGCGCTGCGACAGGGGCGTGGTGGCACTTGCCCGGGGGCTGAGCCATAAACACTGGAAGCTGGAAGGAGAAAACAGCAGCCACTAGGAACGTTTCTGCAGAATATGTGCTGTCGTGTTTCCTTCCAGACTTTCTTCTGCACATAATATACCCACAGTGTGTAACCCGTTTGGGCATTTTTCATGTGACTATTATTATTTTTTAATTCTCACTGAGGATATTTTTTCCATTGCTTTTCAGAGACAGTGGAAGGGAGAGAGAGAGAGAAATTTTGATGTGAGAGAGACACGTCGATCGGTTGCCTCCTGCGTGCACCCTGATGGGGGCCAGGGGGCCAAGCCTGCTACCAAGGTACCTGCCCTTGGCTGGAATTGAACCCGGGACCCTTCAGTTCAAGGCCGATGCTGTAAGTACTGTGCAACCCAGCCAGGGCTTGTTTTTTTTGTTGTTTTTTTTTAAAAGTATATCTTTATTGATTTCAGAGAGAGGAAAGGAGAGGGAGAGAGATAGAAACATCACTGATGAGAGAGTCGTTGATCGAGCCCACAACTGGGCCTGTGCCCTGACCAGGAATTGAACCCCGACCGCCTGGATCCTAGGTCGACGCTCAACCGCTGAGCCACGGCTGGCCGGGCGGGCTCGTGCTATTTTTTAGAGCCTCACGGTGTAATTTGGAAGGGCTGGGTGGTGGTCTGTGCAAGGATGCTCTGTGGGGCGGGGGAGCCCTTGCCCACTGTTTTTACCATGAGGATGAAATTCTAATAGAGTAACTGATTTTCAGCCGGTGTGCGGCAAGAATGTTCCAAACATGCAACACCTGCCTGTTTGGTCAGGGGCACGGGCCCCTTCTCCCCTGAGGCGGTCAGATTTAGAAAGGAAAGCAGAGTCCGGTGCAAAGGAATCAGAGCCAGGCCTATTGTTTGTGTGCCAGGCTGGCCAGAGGTGTATTTTTGTGTGCCGCAGAATATTAGTAATTAGTTTATGTGGCATGGGCTGGGAAAGGGTGAACATCGCTGGCTTCAATTGTATTCTGAAGAGGGATCTGCGGGGGGAGGGAGGGGATAGTCTTGCGACCTCGAGAAAATGGGAAGTAAACAAACAAATGCAAAACGGCCACCAAAAGAAATCTCTCGCAGCCTTCGGACGGAGCCGTTCTGTTTTCTTTACCAAAATGGAAAAGAAGCCCACAGGCGACGGTCGCAGGCCGCCAAGCAGCAGGTCAGCGCGGTCGGGTCCCCTGCCGGCGGCTCCTGGACCCCCGGCTTGGGGACAGCCCCGGGCGCGGCCGTCGGACAAGCGTCCGCTGGAGCCGCGGGCGGTGGCCGGGCCGAGATGGGAACAAGTGTTTAGTGTTAAAGGAGGGGCGGTGGCGGGAGAATTTCATGTGCTGTGATTTATGCGCCCGTCACCCCAATCATCGTAAGTAAGAAAAATGCCGGGTTCCGTTGCCACCGAGAAGTATCTGGTCTCTTCTGGATGAAGATTAACCACTCGGGGCGACGGCCGCTCGGCGGGAAGAGCTAACACTCTTCTTAGTGTGTAACTGGTAATTCAGACAGGATTTAATCGAACGATCCATTTCGAATACCCGCCTGCCATCAGCTTTCTGTTTCGAATTTGCCTCTATTCGTGGGGTACCCAGAAAGGCTATCTGTCTCCTCTCTACATTTTCAAGGCCCGCATTTTCAACTTGCATGTCGGAGGTAATCCAACAAGTCGGGTTCAACTGGGGGCAGCTGGGAGGGTCGGCGGGTTTTCTTCCAGGGGGTGGGGATGGGCGCACACACACGCACGCACACGCACACACGCACGCACACGTGCACACACGCACGCACACATGCACACACGCACACACGCACGCACACGTGCACACATGCACGCACACACATGCACACACACAGATTGGTTATAAACAAATAATAAAGTCATTATACATAACACATTTATTTAATATAGTTGTTATAGATATTTATATATTCATTAATATCATTTTATGATTATATTTTGGGTGGTGGTAGAGTCAAAACAATATTTTTAAAAATATTCCCTCATTTCTCTAAATTTGCATTTCTCTGAAACAAAACATATTTCCATTCAAATGTGTCATAATGTTTGCAGTCTAAGTGTAACTTTTTAATTGTTTAATATGTTCAGTAATTATTTCCGCAGGCCTGTCCTTGGGCCAGGCCCCGGTGAAACACCAGTTCTCAGGGCCGGAAGCTCAGGCCCGCCCTTGGCGCGGGCACCGAGCACCAGCCCTTCCCCTGTGGTGCGGGGCCTGGGGCGCGTGGCCGCCGTTTCCGCGTGGACTTGGGGCTGAGCTGAGTGAGCGGGGCCCTCAGGGGCCAGAGCCCTCTGGGCGGAACTTGTTAGATGTGATCGACAGCGTCTCACTTTCCATCTCAGAAAAGCTCCTGAAGTTTCGCTCAGGGCTGCATGGCTCAATGTTCAGCTTATTTATTCCACAAATATTTATTGAGCGTCTACTACACGCCAGGAGCAGACGCACCAAGTCCGAGAGGTCTGAGCTGGCAGCAAGGAGCCCCTAGAATTTAAGGGAAGAGCTGTTTCTTTGTGGGGTTTTTAAAGGCCATAGGTATCAACCTACCTTTTAAGTCGGTTTGAATCAGCTGCGTGACTGATGCATTCAACTCCTTCCTGGTTTCATTCAGCCACTGAAAAACCTCCGTCGGGTGACAGAAAGTAATAAAAACACCGGGCTGCTTCAAATCACGATCATTTCCCAGCAAGTCTGGGTGTCTAGACACCATCTCGGGGCTTGAATTTCAGGCTGGAAGCCTCCGTGAAGGTCCTGTTTGGAAATCTCCCAGCGACAGAGACAAATGAGTGGTTGGTTTTTACGGGCAGAGAAGCCTCGGTGCAGGACGTCTGGCCCACCTGGGGCCTATCTCCAACACCCCGAGAGATGTGGGAACACCTTTGCATATTTCACAGTGGCCCCCCCCCCCCCCGGAAACTTTATAAAACCTGGAGCCTCCAAAACAGAATAACGTCTTGGTCCAACTGGATGCAAAGACCGTGTACTAGACATTCCTTTGGCGTTTGCAACTGCCTCCCACCCGGGAAGCTCGGGATGACCTTTCCAGAGTGCGGTGGGGCGGTCATGTTTGGGGCCTCTGTATAATTGGGTTTGGGGGAAATGCATTCTGCCCGTTTCTGCTTGACCTCTCAGGACACCTGCTGTCAGCAGCCCCTCCATTCACAGACGTTTCGTTCGAAGCTTTCATTCCCTAATTGCTCTTCACCTGCAGCCAACTTGAATGAATGTTGAAATCATCTACTGACGCAGTGTCCCGGGTGTTGGGGCTCACAGGTTGCCAGCGTTTACGGGACACATATTCCTGATTCATGGGCTGTCCATTGATCTTGGGAGAACCCTGCATGTTGGGCTCTTTCCCCGAGGAGAGTGGAGAGGGGGGCTGAGCAGGGGAGGAGGGGGTGGCTGTGGGAGGAGGCGGCCGTGCCCCCCGAAGGCCCTGGGCAAGGGGTTTCCGGAGCAGACCAGTTTCCTCGCTCTGCACCTCTGGGTGAAGCAGCAGATCCGCGCAAGTCCTCACTTCCTCACCTAAGAGGAGGAGCAAAGCCTATTGACCAATATATCTTACGGGAGCTTCGGTGACGTCCAGTGAGATGGTGGATGCGAACGTTCTTTAAAAACATTAAATACTGTGACCTGGGAGGGATGGCCACGAATCAATAATCATCTATAATACATTTATTTCATCCATAGAGCTCCTACTGTGTGACAGATTGGGCGGAGAAGTCTATAAACCTTTTCAGAGGAAAAAGGAACTTCCAGCCGAGAGAAAGGTAAGGTGCAGGTGAATTAGTTGGGATTTGGCTGCTGGCCACGGGGATTTGCTCACCCAGCGTAACCCACACAGACCAGCGGAGGTGGGTGGAGCCCCTGTGCTCAGGTGCGGGACAGCAGGCAGAGCAGGTCTGCGGCTTCTGAAGGCGGGGACAGAGGAGGATTTACACCTCCCTGTTGGTAACTGGTTAGACACATACACAAAAGCACAGAAAGATGCAGAAGGTCTGAACAGCAGCAGCAATCACGGTGACCTCCCCGACATTTACAAACACCGCTCCCAACCACTGCAGGAGGCCTCGTGCACGTGGAACATTGGTCAAGACGGACCATTTCCAGGTTAAAAAAAATACGTCTCCATAAATCTCAGGAGATTGAAATTATACAGATTGTGTTCTCTGACCATAGCAGAATTAAATGAGAAATCAATAAAAATAAGATGTCCTGAAAATCCCCAAATATTTTAAAAATTAAGAGGCCTCTAAATAACCCATGGGTCAAGGAATAATTCACCAGGAAAATTAGAAAATGTTTTAACATGAATGATCATGGAACTAGAACATTTTAGAATTTGTGACATATAGCTAAAAATGCTTACAGTGGGATTTATTTCCTTAAATACCTACATCAGAGAAGAAAAATGGTTTAGAATCAGCGACTTATGTTTCTACTAAGAAGAAAAAACCCCAAGACAAAGTAAACTCAAAGCAAGTGGAGAGAAGAAAGTGATAAATAAAAGAACAGAAACAATAAAATAAAACAGAAAATTGGTGAAGCCCAAAATTTGCTTTAAAAATTTTTTAAATAATTTAATAAACTCTTAGAAAGGCTAATCAAAGAAGAAAAAAAAACAATTTACCAACATAACAAGATAAAATATAACTATTGATAATCAGCCACTAAAAAGAGAATCAGGAAATGTTATAAACTACCTAAAATGAAGGCAGGAGGAGACCTCTGGAGGTGATGGCGTAGCCTGTGGTGATGGTGCCTCGGGTGGATACTCATCTCCAAACTCATCGAACATATATGTCAATTATATACAGCTTTCTATTTGAAAAAATTAAAAATGAAGCAAAAAACCCAACCTAATTCCGATCTCTTAGATAAATGAACAGATTCCTTGAAAACTATAAATTATCAAACTGACTCAAGAAGAAATAGAAACTTCAAAAGCTCTGTAACTATTGGAAAAATTCAATTTGTTACCAAACCCCTTTCTACAAACACAATTCCAGGTCCAGATGACTTCACTGGTGCATTCTGTCAAACTTGTAAGGAGGAAATAATGCCAGGATAACACCAGTTCTTTCAGAAAGATAGAGCAGAAGACAGGAATGCATAAAGCTTTTTTTTTTAGGCTGATATTACCCTGATACCAAAACCAGGTGAAGAAATTACAAGAAAACCAGATCAGTATCTTCTGTGAACATGAACCAGAACACACCTTTCATAGACCAATACTCAACAGAATATTAGCAAATTTAATTTAAACTATACCTAAGAAGACTAGTGGGGTTCATTCCAGAAATGCAAGGTTGACTCAAGACTTGAGAATCAATCAACATAATCACAACATTAACAGACTAAAAGGAAAATTATTTTATGATCATTTTAACAGAGGTGGGAAAACCATTCTGCAATATCCATTCTTCAAACTCATTCATGGTAAGACTCTCAGCAAACGAAGACCAGGAGAGATATTCCTCAACTTGATAAAGGGGACCTATGAAAACCAACAGATAACGTACTTAATGGTGACCAAATGCATTCCCCCCTAAACTTGGGGATGAAATAAGAAGTTGGCTTTTACCACTTCTATTTGTTACGGTACAGGAGAGCCCAGCCAGCTCAATATGACACAGTGAGTGAATGATACAAGCTCAATACGCAAAAATCAATAGTATTTCTCTATACTCACAATGGCTCAGAAGTTGACATTCTTTTTTCAAAAATTGAAATCAAAACACAACAATTGTAAGTACCATTTGGAATAATATAAAAATAGGTAAACATTTACTGAAAGTTTTGTAAGACCTCTACATAAAAACTCGAAACATTTCTGAGCAAAATTAAAGATCTACATAAATAAAGAGATATACCATATTCATGGATTGGAACGTTCAATATTGTTAAGATGTCCCTTTGCTCCCAGTTGATCTATGGGAAGGGCTGGCAAATGATGGCCCTCGGGCTGGTTGCCTGGTTTTGTAAATAAAGTTTTATTGGAACACAGTCATGCCCCTTAGTTTATGCCTTGCCTATGGATGTTTTGAACATCAGTGGCAGAGTTGACTGCTGGTGTAGTCCTCAATGCTTAAAATATTTATTATCTGGTCCTTTAAGAAGGTTTGCCCACCCCTGGTCTATAGGTGTCACACAGTCCAAATAAAAATCCCAAGCTTTTTTGTCCCTTGTAGTATTGGTTTTACTTTGTCAAGGTTTATAACATTTATGAGTTCTTCTGGAATCTTTTTCCCCCTTATTTTTGAATCCTCACTGGAGGATATGTTTATTGATTTTAGAGAGAGAGAAAGGGGAGGGAGAGAAAAAAATCGATGTGAGAGAGAACATTAATCAATTGCCTCCTATACGCACCCTGACTGGGAATCGAACTCTCAGCCTTTCAGCACATGGGACAATGCTCCAACCAACTGAGCCACACCGGCCAGGGCTCTTCTGTAATTTTAATCCATATATTCTTGAGTGTGTAAAACTTGATTCAATGCTGACCCTCAGCATTTTGTTTCACGACAACTTTTCTAATCCTGAGGTTTAACAATTTTTAATAATCTTTTAATAGATTTTTTAAAGGTTTCTTTCCCACCAGAAGGGTCATAAATGCTGTGTTTTCCGAGTTCTTGGCTATCTGGCACTGCCTATGTTTTGCCTTTGCACTCAGAGGCCGTCTTGGCTGGGTATGGAGCCCACGGCTACGTTTCTTTCCCTTTGCAGCTGTTTTCTGCTCTCGTCTGCCATTCAGTGCTGCCTTTATCATGACTTCTCTCTTACTTTTTAAAATATGTTTTTATTGTTTTTAGAGAGAGAGGAAGGGAGAGAGAGAGAGAGAGAGAGAAATATCAATGAAAGAGAATCATTGATCAGCTGCCTCCAGAATGCCCCGGGGATCGAGAACGAAACCCGGAGTGTGCCCTGACCAGGAATTGAACCAGCAGCTCTTGGTGCACAGGCTGACACTCCACCACTGAGCCACACCAGCCTGGTGATCACGACTTCTTTTTTTACCTTTGGTTAGCTGGATTTGATCATGAAGTTTTGTTTTTTTCCCCCAGGTGGACTCGTGGCTGATACATGCCCTGAATTCTCTCATGTTTGAGAACATGTTGCCTTATTCTTGAGGAACTTGTCTGCTTTTTAAAAAAAATTTTTTTGTTGATTTTAGAGAGAGAAGAGGGAGAGGGATAGAGAGAGAGAAACACTGATGAGAGAGAAACACTGACCTGCTGACTCCTTCACGCCCCTTCCTGGGGATCGAGCTCCCAGTTTTGTCATATGCCCTGAGCAGGAATCAACCTGGTGACCTCTTGGTTCCTGGGCCGATGCTCAACTACTGAGCAACACTGGCCAGGCGTGAACTTGACCAGTTTTCATGTTTTGCGGCTGTTCGTGGTGCTTACTGGAAGGAAAGTCCCAGTTCTTGTCCCCTCCACCACCCTCACCTGGGTGTCCAAAGAGCACCGGAAAATCGCCACCCAGCACAGCACGGACGTGGGGTCGCAGGGGCCATCTGGCTGGGACACAACACATCCAGGACGGAGTGAGAACACATGGAGAAGGGGGACTGGGCAGTGGCATGGTGGCCGGGGTGACAGGCAGGAGGGCCTGGTGTGGCGTGTGTGGCACTGACCTGGCAATCCCTCGTGTCTGGTCTTGGAAACATCTCCTCGGTGGCGTGGACCTGTCCCTTGGCTCTGTCATTTACTGAACTCTTCACGGGCTGTGTCCTGCTCCCTGCTGCACACAGCTCCTGGCAGGCGGGTGGCCTCTGAGGCCCAGCCCTGGCCTTGTCACGGTTACTGTGGGGCAGGAACCAGGGCCTGGCTCTGGCTCCCGCCTCTGACTGTGCAGTGCTCGGTGCCAACTCAGCCCTTGGCGAGGGTGCTTCCAAAATTGATGGTCTATGTGCCTCTATTTAGACCCCTTGCTGGACGCCACACTCCGCGTCGGTCCCCTCGGCCTCCAGCTGTCTGCTTTCCCTCCATTCCACGTGGGGAACTGCACTCTCGTGGCTGGGGGTGGGGGACAGCCCTCTCCGAGGCTGGGGAGGCGGGGTTTGCATCCCACAGTTAATCCAGCATAGACCATGTGCTTTCCGTATAAATTAATCTGGGGTGGTTGGCGAAGCCATGATTCCTACATTAGCAGCATGAAGGTTCTTTCCCCTGCTCACCGCTGGTCTGGCACCTGAGTGGGTGAGCAGGGTCAGTGATGTCCAGGGAGGCTCCTGTCCTCAAATGCGGAGCCAGAGCGGCCACGTGCCTCTCCAGGAGGGACTCCTGGCACTGAGCTGCATAGAAGGGCCGGGAACGGGGGGGGGGGGGGGGGGAGTGTCCTTGAACTCCCACTGCCCTTCGTCCCCCTTGCCAGAGGTCTTGGCCCCCACACCCGAGCCCTCTCCTCAAGCCCCGTCCCTGGCCCGCCTCTGTGGAGGGCTCGGTGCAGCCTCCCTCCCCGCAGGAAGCCAGGTTCTTGGGTCACAAGCAACAGAAACCAAGTCTGAGCAACTGAGGCAAAAATGCGTTGACAATATCCCGGCAGGACCTGTGGGGCTGCCGGGGACGCTGGACACCAGGCCTCGGGAAGAAGATCCAGGCTCGCCCTAGCTCCCCCTCTCAGGTGTCCCCAAGAGCCTGCTTTCTGGGAATCAAGAACCTGACTCACACGCGTTCCTAGGTGGCATCGCAGGGGGAGGCTGTGGCGTTGCGGCCCCAGCAGGACAGAAGGACGAGGGAAGGGGGTGGAAAACCACCCGGAGTCTGCTGTGCCCCCAGCTGCTCCTGGAGCCCCTGGTGCCGCTGTGTCCTCAGCTCCCCACCGCTCCTGGCTCCGGACCCCCCTCCACACTTAGCAGAATGGCTGGCTTGCTCTCCCCCGCCCGGACCCCCGTGATGGCCAGGAGCCGGCCCCTGGCCCGGAGGCACCATTAGGCGTAATTGCTTGGTGCCGGCTTGGAGGGACACAGCCCTGGGCTCGGCTCGGACCCCAAAGGCGGCAAGGCCTTCCCCGGCCTGTCATCAGTAATCAAGGGTAAATTAATATTTACTAAGCAGAGTCCCAAGGAGAGGGGTGGGCCTGAGAAACCGGGGGCGCACTGGCCCAGGACCTGAGGCCCCTCTCCCGGCTTTCAACTCGGGGACTGCGGGCCCTGAGCGGAAACCTGATCCGCTGCTAATTGCCCGGGCGGCCTTTCTCAGAGCCCCTGCCCCAGCTCACAGCTCAAAGTGTTTCTCCTGCCCTCCTGCCCCCGCTGCACCTCCGATGCAGTCGTGCACATCAAAGGGAGCGGAGGAAGCCTGAAATACGCCATTTCCCTCGCAGGGCACTGTCCCCCAGGACCCAGCAGCACCCTGGCCCCGCCCTGTGGAGAGAGGCTTTCCAGCCTCCCCAGTCCACGCGCTCAGCACCTGTTTTCACCCCACGTCCCCACCCCAGGGAAATGTTTGTTCTCCTTTTTTTCTGACTGAGAGACTGAAGCTCAGAGAGGTTCAGCTAGTCGCCCAAGGTCACACAGCAGGTTGTGTGCAGAGCAGCTTCAATTCAGAATCAGATCGTATCAGCTTCCTAGGGTTGCAAAAACAAAGCACCACAACTGGGCTCAAAACAACAGACATTCATTCCCCGGGTCCCGGACCCAGAAATCGGAGATCAGCCCTTGGTGATCTTCAGTTTCCAGCAGCCTCACTCCAGTCCCTGCCTCTGGTCACAGCCGCCCCCCCTTCACTGTGTCTGTGTCTTGACCTCCCTCCTTGTACAAGGACGCCAGCCCCTGCTCCAGCATGACCTCCGCTTAGTGTCATTGTAAGGACACCATTTCCCAGCGAGGTCACATCAGAGGGACCAGGGTCGGGACCTGAACAGACCTCAGGCCCCACCTCATGGGGAAAGTCGCCCCTCTTTTCACACTTCCTCTCATTTCTGAAAGGGAGACGGTGAGGGTGTCTGATGGTGAGCATATCCCCCGTCGCCCCTCGAGGCGGCCTGGGGCCTTCACCGACATCCGGGGCCTTCCTTTCCGGTACCCGGGACCTTGGGCTGCAGTGGAAACTGGGTGACGTCCGGCCCGGGCCCGGCCAGTAGGACACCCTCCAGGGTCCACTCCTCAAGCTGTGCACACGGTGGGTGGCATCAAACCTTTGAGCCACAGCCTTGCAGGCCAGGGGTTAAGTGGCTGCCCCAGGGCACACGAGTCCTGGGTGGCGAGCGGGACAGGAACAGGGATCAGCTGCTCCCAAGCCCGGAGCTCTTTCCAAAAGCAAATTTGTCAGAAAGCTGCCCAATCCGGGGACAACCAGAAGTCTCCAGAAGCCTCAGCGTTGGCTGAGGTTCTATTGGGTGAGTCTTGCTGATCAGCACCCTGGTTTACGCAGCCTAGGCCCCCACTGGTGAGTTTGGAAGAACTAGAGGTGGGGGCGGGGGCGCTGAAGGACTTGGGGCAGAGGAATGCCTGCGTGGCCCAGGAGGGGACACAGTGGGGAGCCCTTTCAGCTCAGCCAGGAGGACATTTTAACAAGTGGAGGTGTCCAGGGATGGGGGACCCTGGAAAGTGGTGAGCTCCCCATCACTGGAGACTCTCAAGCAGAGCACCTGTCTGCTCTGGGGGGGTGACCTGGGGTGAGTCTGGACTGAGTCTCCTGTAGGATCCCTTCCAGCCCTGTTGGCTGGTGACCCTGTAAAAGCTGGGGGGGGGGGGTGCAGGCTGGGGTGAGCCCAGCCAGGTGTGAGCCACACACTTCTCGGCCCTCCAGTGCACACCCATCAGCACCCCGGACAGACGCCGCTGGGCTGAGCGCTGGGAAATGACCCCAGGAGGGACCAGCACCCACTCACCTTGCTCAGGAGACAACGCACGGAGCCTGGTCTCTGACTCAGCATGTGGGGGAGACCCACACGAGGGTCCCGTGGGGGCGCCTCACTTGGTCCTGGGCTTCATCTGGGAGGGAGCAGGAGGTCTCAGAAGACTTCAGAAGCTAAGAAGGAAACTGCGAGGCCACCCAGGCCACCCCCCTCATTCAACACATGGCAGGGATGGAGGGGGCAGGAAGCAGGGCTGGAAGAAACAGCCGCTGGCTAAGCTCCAGTTGGGCCCAGACCCCCGATGGAAGGGACCTGAAAACATAGCTTTAAGGTCCCCCAGCAGCCAAGGCAATAAATCCCCAAGAAAAACCCCACAGCTCCAGGCAGGAGCCACTGTCTTATCCCACCCTGACGTCCAAATCGGGGTAGGGGGTGGGTATAAAAAGATGTCCTGGTGGAGTGGAGGACCCCACGTGGTGGTCACCAGGGCAGGGCAATGTCTGCTGGCTCCGCTCTGCAAAGGAGCCCAGAGCCCAAGGGAGTCAGCTCGTGACCTTCCTCTGCCTGGTCCGAGGGTGACCTGCATGCTGGGCGGCCCGTGACGGAGTATGACAATTCATGGGGCGGAGGCACATTCAGGGCGGCGTGTCACAGTGCCGTGAGCTGCATGGTGGTCCCAGTCGGAGACCACAGCTCCAGGGCTGGAGGAGGGGACAAAGGCCAGCCAGGCCCCCAAGCCCACCTGGACATTCCCTGCCTCTCGCAGCCTGAGCTCCCCTGAGATGGGCCAAGCCAGCCTCTGAATTCACCGCGTATGGTCCTAAGGCCAACGCTTAGAGGGAGTGCCGGCCCCATTGTACAGATGGGGAAACTGAGGCTACACTCAGTTAGGCCTGAGCCCCCAGCTGGTGATTGAGGAGCCAATGGCCCGGCCAGCCTGCCTCTGAAGACTGTGTTTGAGATATTTCATTATGGTCATTTTATAAAGAAATTAACTTGGGCGATGAGAGGGAAATGAGACAAATGAACCTACAGGAAATGAACTGTGGAGAAGGGGAGCGATGGGGGAGCCTGGCTTTCTGACCGCTTTCCCTCTGCAGGACCGTCTGGGGCAGTTCTGGGGGCCCAGCGGCACCGGAGCCCATCTGACTGGAGCCCCTCTGCCTCTGCAGCACCCTCAGGCCAGTCCCAGGCTTGGGGCTGCCGCTGCATCCACCCGTGGGAGGAAGCGCTCCAACGTCTCCCACCTGCCCGGGGTGCTGCAGGGCCCAGGAGCCCCTCGGAGGAGCAGCTGCCCTCCCATGCTGAGTCCCTTCCACCACCTGGAACCCATGGTCCCCTGGAAAACGACTCCCTTAGACTCATCCGGAATAACAGCAGCCACTGTGTCCGCAGGGCCCGAGCTCCCCTCGAGGCCCAGTTCTAAATGCCCCTTACTCCAGGAAGCTTCCCCCTCCCCGGTCCTCCAGCTAACAGGAGCCCCTATCTTCTGAAGACACACAGCCCTTGACTTCAAGGCCCCGACACCCACACTTTGCCACGGGCTTCACCCCAGAATGCTGTGCAGACATGCTGGATAGAACTTCCCCTTCTTGAGGCTCTAGAATAGGGGGAGCCTGAGGGCATCTCAGGGGCTTTGGCTCCACACACATGCACACACACATACACATGCACACACATACATACACAGAGACACGCATGCACAAACACATGCACACAAGATACACATGCACACACGCACAGACACATGCACAGACATACAGACACACATGCACACATACATACACACAGACAGACCAACATACATACACACATGCACACACAGAGACACACAGACAAGGCACATGCACAGGCACGTGCACACACAGGCCCATGCACACACGCTGCTGCGTGCAAAACAATTATTTTAAGGAAACTCATGCTGCGACGTGATTTGAGTTAATCGGACCATCGTGTCAGTGTCCCCTTCTCCTCCCCAGCCCAGGTTGGGTCCACATCAAGGTGCTTGGGACCCCGCAGGGAGCAGCCCGGCCGGCCAGCCCGGCCGCAGAGGGCGCCCGGGGACCCTGGGGCCGGGCCCCACCTCGCCCCCCCACGTGCAGCCTCGCCGGTCTCCTCCAGAGAAGGAGGAATTCGATCCAATGCTAATCCTCTCCACATGTAGAACGTTCCAGATAGCCCCGAGCTCAGAGCGCCTTTTGAACTTGTGAACAGAAATTGATTCAAGGTGACGAATTTGTAATCAGTTTATGATTGATGGGCCGAGTTTCCAGAGAGGCAGCTCCGTGTCCCTTCCTCCTTCCCTCCTTCCCGGGAAGCAAATGTGTTTCACTTTATCTCCCGGTCCCCGACCCAGCGGAGCAGGGAAGGGAGAGAGTCAACTGCAATATTTAACTTGTATCGGACCAGATGCCACTTAATTAGAGGATCAGCGGGGAGGAAGCGCGAGAGGAGCTCCGGCCACTCACCGCCCGTCTGGACAGAGGGCAGATCGGATGTGAAACTATTAGTGTGATTAGGCAAATAATGACTTTGGAGCTCATTTCGCTGGGCTGGAAAGAGAGCAGGACGGGCCGAAAATAGAAACATCTGCCTGAACACCCTCATTTCAAAGGGTAATTGCCGAACGCCCGGCCGCCCCTCCCGCCCTCCTCTTCTTTCTTCCTCTTTCCTTTCCTCTTCAGTTTTTGGATTTTTTTAATTGAAAATGTCTTGCAGTGACTCTGAGTTCAGTCCTGGCGAAGTTCGGTGGGAAAGTTCCCAGGCGGGAGCGTGGGGCAGCCCCAGCCGGGGAGCAGAGCCCGGCCCCAGGCCCAGGCTCAGGAAGCCCCTTTCCGGGGACACCTCCCCCCCAAGGAGGATAAGCGCCAGGGCTGGTCCACAGGGGGCAGGGGTGCCACCAGGACCCCGGGCAGCAGCTTCGCCTTCTCAGGTCAAAATGCCTTTGAGAGTCTGATGAAAGCCGTAAGCCCCCCGCCCTGAATGATAAAAGAGCAGGCGTCCAGCACAAAAGCCTTTAGGGCAGGTCCACAGACCCCTTAAATGGCACCACTTCTGGCCACAGGTCCCCGTGTTCAGCGTGTTCCCCCTTCTCTCCCCTGGATGCCAAGTAAACCAATGCTTGAAGTAAAACCCAGAAGGAACAAACCTGGATTTTTAGCATCTGCCAATGTCTGTGGTGTAAATACCCCTGCACGGCCAATTGCGAGCCACCAACATGAAGTTGCTGACACTGAGGCAGGGTAGTAAGAAGCAAGGCCAGGGGTGAGTGTCTGAGTGGCAGGGGGATGCCCTTTAGTCCCAGACACGACCATTACATGAGAGGCAGAAGAGCCCCCATCAGGTTTGCTTCATCTGCTAGAAGGTCAGCAAGGATTAAGTGAGCACCTACTATGTGCCAGGCTTTGGGCTGAACATGAGGGGTGACAGCAGAAAATGCAGGATGCAGAGCGGGCAATATGATGCACGGACCCAGAGAAGGCCTTGACGTGTCAGAAGTGGGGACGCAGCTCTGTGTCCTGGCGCCGCAGTGACGTGGCCTGGACCAGTCATCTCTCCTGCCGGAGCCCCCAGAGCAATGGCAGGAGGGTGTCTGAGACCCTCCAGTTTGGGATGGAGACACTGTGGAAGTGTGCAGGCCTGGGAACAGAGGAGGGGTGAGGGATACCCCTCTCCTGCTAGGTGGGCAAGTGCTTGTACTGGGGGTGATCATGGGACCCTGGAGATGAGACCCCCAAGGGTGTATGGAGCAGCAATGGAGAGAGAGAAGCAGGAAACACCTGGACAGGTGAGGAACTGTCAACAAGTCCGGAGCAGTAACCAGCGCTCGGTTCTGCATTTTCAATTAATTGCAAAACTTTTGTTTTTAAACAAAAGGCAGGTGCAGCCATTTTCGAAAACAGAGTTAACATATGACCCAGCAATTCGCCCCTAGGCATACACTCAAGGGAAATTAAACCTATGTCTACACAGAAACTTGTCCACGAATGATGACAACAGCTCTATTCACAATAGTCAAAAGGGAGAAGTAACCCACATGGCCATCACCTGACAAGTAAGCAGACTGTGGTAAGTCCACGCCGTGGAATATTACTTGGCCTTGAAAAGGAATGGAGCACTGATATTTGCTACAACCTGAATAACCTCAAAAACACTATGCTCAGTGAAAGAAGCTAGTCACAAAGGGCTGCATGTTGTATGATGCATGCAGACAAAGTGTCCAGGGGGACCTACAGAGACAGAGAGGTGACCAGTGGTTATTAGGGCTTGGGGCTGGGAGAGGGGGGAGGTGACAGATCTTTTCGAGGTGATGAGGTGTTCTAAACTTGACTAGTGATGGCTGCACATATTTGTGAGCAAACTACAAACCACTGAATTGTACACTAAAAAAAAAGACATTCATTGTTTTCAGTCCCATTTTCCAGGTGAGAAAGTAGAGGTTTAGACAGGTGACAGTGCCATGCATTGCTCAAGCCATGCAGCTGGTTGAGGTGGAGCTGGAATGGCTCCCGGGTGGGAGGAACATGGGGCTGGTGGGGCACCACTTTCCTAGGTTGGGGGGCTGTGGAGCCAGGAGTTGGCAAGGCCTGGAGTGAGGGCTGAGAGCCCTGCCCCCTGGGCCCCCACCCAGCTTCAGCCCAGGAAGGGTCACCCTGTGTGGACTTGAATGTCTGTCTCCCCAGGACTGTGGTCCTGACTGTCCCCACAGCCTGGGGTCCAGCAGAGCCAGGCCCAGCACCAATGGCCAACACATCCTGGGAGAGTGAGTATGAGGCTGGCCAGGGCGTCCGTACAATTCACATCCAAACGGGACGCTGCTGACCATAAAAGGGACCCTGTTAGTAACTAGGCGGCCTCAGCTGTGCACAACCAGGACTATGCTGAGCAACAGGGCTCATGGGCATCCTGGGAGTGAAAGGAGCGTTTGGTCCGGATGCAGGGGAGGGGACTCGAATGCAGCAGTCTGAGGGGGCTTCCTGGTGGAGGAGACACGTGGCCTGTGCTCCCTGGGGAGGCAGATGGAGGACAGTCCAAGTCACTACCCTAACAGAGGAAATGGAGAAGATGTGTGTCGCTGGGAAGATCACTTGCCCCCTCGCCCCTCCAGTTGGCCACCTGTGTGTAGGCACTTCCCATGCCACACAGGGGGCGCTGAGATAAACCCGAGCTTGGCTCTGCCCGGGGAGGATCTCACCTGAGGGCTCCTCTGCCCTCCTCCCCCATGGCAGGGTGGTAGCTGATTAAATTAGCCACTGTTGGATTTTTTCTTAAATTGGATTTTAAATGGTTTGGAAACGATGTTTTCCCCCCTTCACTTAGAAAGTGTTTGTGTTAACAGAGTGGAGATACTGGATTTGCAGTCACCTGTCTCTGATGAAAGGGGAGCCCTCTGCGGAAAAGCACATGGGTGTGTGCACCTGTGTGTGGGTGTGTGCACGTGTGTTTAAGCGTGTGTGCGTGAATGTACATGGTGGTGCATATCTGTGCATGGGTACAGATGTGTGCCGCTGTGTGATTGCATGCCTGTGTGTGAGCACACACATGCATGCACCCATGGAGCATGTTTATTGTGCGTGTACTTGTGCACACACGTGCCCATGCACGTTTGAGAGAGAGACAGCCCCTGACCACATGGACCCCTTCGCTCTTCGTTGGGAGCCCTCTCCTTGATTTCTTCAAGACTCGTGCACACTGATGGGCGGTGGCCCGATGCTCCCTGCATGTGCACCGCCGGGGCAGAGGCTGAGCGTCTACACCTGGCTTCCCCGAGAGCCTTGCCATCCCCCCAGCAATTTCATGGAGAAGAAAGCCAGGGCCCGAAGAGGGCAGGTCACCCTTCTAGGTCCCAGAGGGGCGGGTGGCAGGTGGGCCAGGAGCCACCAGACCTCAGATGCCTGGGCTGTCCCCTCCAACCCCTCATCCACACAGGGGTGGGAGCTTTCCTTTGACCATGAACCTCCTCACAGTCAGAGGCCAAATGGCTCTCTTGGGAGGGGGCTCTCCCCCTGCCCCCCACATTCCTGGTCTTCTGATCCCCAAGACCTGCGGCCCCTTTGAAGTTGGGCCTTGAAATCTGACGAGGCTTGACCTACCTCTGCTGGTCTCCCTCCCAGGGTCCCAGTGCTGGTCCGCCTCCCCCTGCCTCCAGGAAACAGCCAGCACATCCTAGGGGGGCTGAAGCTGGGTGGGGCCCGGGGCAGGAGTGCCCAGCAGGCGGGGCTCTCAGCCCTCACTCCAGGCTCCACACCCCCCCACCACCTAGAAACCTGTCTGACCTGGAGGATAGAGTCAGCACCGACCAGCTGCAGGGCTCTGTGAGGCCACCAGCATGTCCTCAGGACCTTGTCCAGGTGAGTTGGGCTTGGGGCCAACCATGGGCAATTCCAGTCTGCCCTCTCACCCCTTTACCCCTCCCCTCTGCAATCCCCCTTCACCACTTCACCAACCTGGCTCCTGGCCCTGGTCCCCACCTGTCTGCACCAGGGTCACCAATGGGACATGTCAGTCCCTATCCTAAGAGAGCGCTGTCTGACTGCTCTGTGGGCCCTCCCTTCCATTTCAAATACTCTCCTCTCTTCCTCCAGAAGCACCTCTTGTCCTGGTCACCCTCTATCTCCCTACTAGCTCCTCTCACTCCCGCCTCCTCCCTCCCCTTACGTGTGGCAGTTCCTCAGGGCTCCTCCCCAGTCCCTCTCCTCTCCTCATCACCGGGGACCACCTCGTCCCGTCTCATCTAGACGACTCTGTGAGCTCCAGCTCTCTTCTGTCTTCTGCCCGGATGGCCCATGGCCCTGAACATTCAGGTCTAAAACAGAATCTGCCATCTCTCCTCCCTAGCCCTCAAGTCCTGCCACTTCTCCAAGCCTCTAGACGGCATCACCAGCCCCACATGTCCCCTCTCACACCCTTCCTGAACACGTGGCACCTCTGTCTAATCAGCACCCAGTCCTGTGTTCCCACCCCTATCCCATAGCTCTCGGTCTGTCTTTCCGTCCCATCTCATGTCCCTGTCCACAGCAGCAGCTCCCTCCCCATTCCTCCCGACTCCACCTGGCCCCTGTCATCCATTCTCTAGGCATTTGAGCTTCTGACTATGGTGGAGAAGTCTGTAACAGATCACCGTAAGGACCACTAGAAAAACAATTTTAAAAATATGTTTGGAGGCATCAGAGTGTCTCCCAGGCCCTTGGGACTTGAGATGGCAAGATAGACACAAAGACAACCTGACACTTGGCAGTTTTCCCATTGAGACATTGGCTGAATCTTTAAGCTGCTCAAAGGGACCCAAACGAAGAAGACAGCTGCTGAAAATCAGAGTGGAGTGTTAGCATCACAGTCCTAAAGAGGGAACATTTGATGTTCAAGGTCCACGAAAGGGTAGGAGTCTGAGAAAACAGGTCAGGTTCTCCGTTGGAACCTCTGGAGGAATAGAGTCTGGAAGTGGGGGTGAACCTGAGGGAAAGCAAGGTTTGCAAAGACTGTAACCCAGCATCGAGGGAGCTCAGCCTCTGCCTGGGTTAAAGTCACTTGCCTCCCAATGTGAAGTCACAAAGACGACCTAACACTAGAAAAACAATTTTAAAAATTTGCTTGGAGGCATCAGAGTGTCTCACTTCTCAGAGGGTGAAGCCAACCCTTTCTGGAGGAATATAACACCATCCGGAACCTCTACAGTTTGTATTCACATTGCCTCACATTCATTTAAAAGTTACCAAGCAAAATGCAGAGTCAAGAGAGAAAACAGACAACAGACGCAGACTCACTGATGACATGGGTGCGAGTAGCTGGGATTAATATGTTCAAGAAAATCAGTGACTCAGTGGAGAATTTTAGCAGAGAGAAGGAATCTGTCAGAGCATCCAGTGGAGAGATTCCAAGATGACAGCAGATTGAGTGGAAGCTACACTGATACTCTCACAACCAAACTGGAATTATAACTAAACTATAGAAAAACCATCCTGAATAATCAACAGAAGACGAGCTGGAGAGCACCCTCGTAACCAAGGACGTGAAGCAGAGACCACATAGAGACGGGTAGGAAGTGCGGACGCGAGAGGGCCGGCTGGGCCCCCACAGGCGGCAGCTGAATTTCCCAAGGGAGATCTCAGCTGTGGGGGTTCCCACTGAGGACTCTGGGGCCCAAACCCCAAGCTGGGCTCCCCAGCCCAGCCGACCAGAACCGAGAAAGGTGCCACATAACATCTGGCTGTGAAAAGCTGCAGGGTTTCTGTCTGCCAGGGAGAGATGGCTGGAAATGCAGGCCCCTCTTAAAGAGCCAACTCACAAAATTTCGTGTGCAGCCACTCACCTTGGGCTCCAGGGGAGGGAGGGCAGAGTGGACTCAGCTGTGTGATGAGAGTCCATGGTGCTGGCTTGGGGACAGAGCTCGGAGGGCAGCCATCTGGACTCCTGTGCTGGGTCATTCTCCCATACGTCAGAAGGCACCTTTCTCAGGCAGACATTTACCATCCGAGCAGCTTTTGACTGGAGGGGAAGCAGTTGCCCCACGCACTGGAAAACCCCTTGCCCCACCCTGTGGCGTTTCTACAGCCTGAAGCTCATTAAGAGACTGATAACAATCAGCTGTCCCACCCTGTGGCATTTCTACAGCCTGAGGCTCATTAAGAGACTGAATAATAGTCAGTCTCTGGGTGCTTTGAGTCTTTGCCTCATTTGCTTCTGAGGGTTGCCCAGGGCTTGGAAAAGCAGACCTTGATGCTCATCTTGGTCCTGTCCAAACGCACCCAACCCCAACAGAGGAACCATAAGCTGTGGAGTGTGGAAAGCTTCAAATAGGGTACTCAAGGCCAGTCACAAACAGCATCTGACATTAGCCTGTACCAGAGACCATCCAAAAGACTGGGAGTCCTAGCAGATCTACCTAATACATAGAAACAAATCCAAACAAGCTGCCAAAATGGGGAGACAAAAAAAACCCCAAATGAAAGAACAAAAGAATTCTCCAGAAGAAGAGCTAAATGAAATGGAGATAAGCAATCTATCAGATATAGAGTTTAGAATATTAATCATAAGGATGCTTAATAGCACAAAAAAAGATATGGAAACTGTGAAGGAAATTAAGAATGACATAGTAGAAATTTTTTTTAAATGGAAGGAATGAACAGCAGATTAGAGGAAGCTGAGGATCAGATCAGAGAATTAGAAGACAGAGTAGAAAAAAAAAATCACTCAGAGAACCAAAAAGAAAAAGAAAAACAATTGAAAAACATGAGGACAGTTTAACGGAGTTGTGGGACAACTTGAATGTAACAATATTCACATCATAAGTGTACCAGAAGTTCTAGAAAGTAAGCAAGGGTTAGAGAACCTGTTTGAAGAAATAATGGCAGAAAACTTCCCTAATCTGGTCAAGGAAAAAGTCACGCAAATTCAGGACACACAGAGAGTCCCAAGCAAGAAGAACCCATGACCAGGCACATCATAATTAAAATGCCAAAAATTCAAGACAAAGAGAGAATCTTAAAGGCAGCAAGAGAAAAGCAATCTGTTACCTACAAAGGAGCCCCCATAAGGCTGTCAGCTGACTTCTCATCAGAAACTCTACAGGCCAGAAGGGAATGGCATGAAGTATTCAAGGTAATGAAAAGCAAGGATCTGAAACCAAAACTACTCTACCCAGCAAGACTATCATTCAAGATGGTAAAGTAAAGAGCTTCCCAGACAGAAAAAGGCTAAGGGAGTTTATCACCACCAAGCCAGCATTGCAGGAAATGTTAAAGGCACTGCTATAATAAGAAGTTGAAATAGAGAGAAAGAGAAACAGGCATAAAGACATAAAATGGCAATAGATAAATACCTATCAATAATAACCTTAAATATAAATGGATTAAATGTAGCAATCAAAAGACATAGAGTAGCTGAATGGATAAGAAAATATGACCCAAATATATGCTGTCTACAAGAGACCCACCTAAGAACAAAAGACTCACACAGGCTGGAAAAAAAAGAAAAAACTTCTGAAGGAATTGAAAGAAGAGATTGACAGCAATACAGTCACAGTAGGGACTTTAACACCCCACTGGCTTCACTGGATAGATCTTCCAGACAACAAATCAACAAGGAAACAGTGGCCCTAAATGACACACTAGATCAGATAAATTTAAGTAACATTTACAGGACATTTCACCCCAAAGCTGCAGAATATAGCTTCTCCTCAAGTGCACTAGGACATTCTTGAAGACAAACCACATGTTAGGACACAAAACAAGTCTCTACAAGTTCAAGAAGATTGAAATCATATCCAGCATCTTCTCCGACATTTACACCATGGAATACTATGCAGCTGTGAAAAAGAAGGGCCCCTTTCCTTCTGAGATGGCATGGAGGGACCTGGAGAGTATTATGCTCAGCAAATAAGCCAGTCAGAGAAAGACAAGTGTCACATGATCTCACTCATATGTGGAATCTAATGAACAAAATAAACCGATGAACAAAATAGATCCAGAGACACAGAAGCATGGAACAGACTGAGGAATCTCAGAGGGAAGGCGGGGGTGAGGGCGTGGGTGGGGAGAGGTTAACCTAAGAATTTATATGCATCTATACATAACCCATGAACGCAGATAATAGTGAGGTGAAGGCCTGGGGAGAGGGTGCAGTGTGGAGGGGATCAATGGGGGGAAAGGGGGACATTTGTAATACTTTCAACAATAAAGATAAAATAAATAAAATAAAATAATAAAATAAAATAATATAAAATAAAATAAAATAGAACCTCTCCGTAGAATGTGGAAAGGAAACAGTTAATGGAGGGGACCCCGTTGGTGGTCCCCTCCTGTGAGCCACTTAGTGGTCACGTGGAGGACTGCAGTCCAGAGGCGCGGAAAAAGGAAGAAATCTCTGTCCTGTGCCCTGGCTGACGACTGAAACTACAGGAAAATAGAAAGAAAAAATTTCCTGCAGAATCCCCCACTATTTTCTCTAATGCTCTCTTGCTGTTGCTGGCTTCCTGTGTGTGTGTGTTGTAGAGACACAAATACTGCAAAGCACGGGGTGAAGGGACAGGGACAGAGACAGAGGCACAGGAGAGGGCAGGGAGAGACGGAGGGGAGATCTCTCCGCTTCCCGCGCCCAGAGCGCGCTCTGGCCTCACCCCTCCCGGCGAGAACAGTGGTTTGAACGAAGCCACTTTTCACGGGGGCGGAGCTGCTGCCCCGAGGAACTGTCTAGCATGTCTTATCCTCAAACCTTGCAATACCCAAAGGGAAAAATCGCCTTTGAACAGGGCCTAGGCCAACGTTGTTTCCAAAAAAACTGTGCAAAGAAAGCGGTGCGACCACCGGGACTGACAGCTCCAGGACTGAAATGAAAAGCATTGTTTGGACTCAGCGTCACTACGTTAGCTTATCTGGGCCGAGAGCAACGCCTTCCTTCTATGGATGAGTTGTCCCCCTTCCCTTTCTCATCCATACCCACTGCCTTTCTCTCCTAATGGAACACTATCTGGGCAGCGTACATGACAGAAACTCCCCCCAGTTCTGCACAGGTTAGGCCTTCCCGAAGCTCTGTCCCACTGCCACCAAGTTCTAGGCCCAGTGTGGTTGGCCATGGTGACATCCAGCCAATGTTTCATCGAGCCTTTCTGTGGCGCGGCCCACTGGGGATTGCTCCACTTCTAATACACCCTTCCTTGGGCTCTTCACATCCAGTTCTCGTCCATTCTCCATCTTTTCTTCTCTATCATCTCCCCTTTTCCAGCATCTCCCCTTCCCCACCATCTCCCTTCCCCACCATCTCCCTTCCCCACCATCTCTCCTTCTTCATCATCTCCCTTTCCCACCATCTCCCTTTCCCACCATCTCCCTTCCCCACCATCTCCCTTCCCCACCATCTCCCTTCCCCACCGTCTCCCCTTCCCCACCGTCTCCCTTTCCCACCATCTCCCTTCCCCACCGTCTCCCTTTCCCACCGTCTCCCTTCCCCACCGTCTCCCTTCCCCACCGTCTCCCTTCCCCACCGTCTCCCTTCCCCACCGTCTCCCTTCCCCACCGTCTCCCTTCCCCACCGTCTCCCTTCCCCACCGTCTCCCTTTCCCACCGTCTCCCCTTCCCCACCGTCTCCCCTTCCCCACCGTCTCCCTTCCCCACCGTCTCCCTTCCCCACCGTCTCCCTTCCCCACCGTCTCCCTTCCCCACCGTCTCCCTTCCCCACCGTCTCCCCTTCCCCACCGTCTCCCTTCCCCACCGTCTCCCTTCCCCACCGTCTCCCTTCCCCACCGTCTCCCTTCCCCACCGTCTCCCCTTCCCCACCGTCTCCCCTTCCCCACCGTCTCCCCTTTCCCACCGTCTCCCCTTCTCCACCATCTCCCTTCCCCACCATCTCCCTTCCCCACCATCTCCCTTCCCCACCATCTCCTCTTCCCCACCGTCTCCCCTTCCCCACGGTCTCCCCTTCTCCAGCATCTCCTCCTCTCTTACACCCCCCTGGGCCCCAACCCCACTCTCCCTCCTCTCCAGGCAGCTCAGAGATCCCTGAGTCCCAAATCCTCTTTCCCCTTGAAGAAGCCGTCTCTGCCCTGAATACCCATCTAAAATATGTCTCCTTCTCCTAGCTTTCAGCCTCTCAGCTCTTCACTGTGACCTGAGAATCGATTGCCCTGTCCCTGTCCCTGTCCCCACTCCTGGTGGTGTTGCCATAGCACCTGGCAGCCCGGCCCTCCTGACATCTCTGGCTCTGTGCTGTCTGACTGGCTGTGTGTTTTCTCCTCCCTCCAGTACTGAGGACAGGAACTGGGTCTTTATCAATACTGGGGCCCAGCAAGGGACAGGCTGAGTGTGGCTGAGAGGTCCCAGCATCACGCAGAATAGGAGCCACTGCAGTGTCCTTCTCAGGTATAAGCATCTTCGCCTCACACTCCCATCTGGAAGGCGGCAGCGCAGGGCTGTGTCAGGTTCCAGCTTGAACACTTGAGTTTTGGAGGGACAGAAACACTCAGTTCATACAGTGATGCAGGGAATCCAGGGGTGAGCAAGGGAGAGAAGGGCCTGAACTCTCTGTAAGAGCTGGCATCCCGGGCTTCTTACAGAGAGAGAGCAGTTTGGCCAAAATTCCAAGTCTGATTCCAAGTCCCACGTAACTCTCAGGCCATTACTTTGTTTGACTCAGGAAGAGAAGGGGGGCGGGGAGGCAAGGCTTACTATTTCCTGTAGATGAAGACAACTTAGTCCAATTCTTTATAGGGTCAAAAAAGGAGGGATCCACCCAACTACTTACCTACTCACCCAGCCATCCATACATAAATGCACCCATCTAACCATCCATCCACCCTTCCATCCACCTATTCACCTATCCATCCATCCACCCACTCACCCATCCATCCATCCATCCATCCATCCATCCATCCATCCATCCATCCATCCATCCATCCACTCATCCATCCATCCATCCATCCATCCATCCATCCATCCATCCATCCATCCATCCCCATCCATCCATCCATCCATCATCCATCCATCATCCATCCATCCATCCATCCATCCATCCATCCATCCATCCATCCACTCATCCATCCATCCATCCATCCATCCACTCATCCATCCATCCATCCATCCACTCATCCATCCATCCATCCATCCATCCATCCATCCATCCCCATCCATCCATCCATCCATCATCCATCCATCATCCATCCATCCATCCATCCATCCATCCATCCATCCATCCATCCATCCACTCATCCATCCATCCATCCATCCATCCATCCATCCATCCATCCATCCATCCATCCATCCACTTACCCATCCATCCATCCATCCATCTATCCATCCATCCATCCACCCATCCATCCGCCCATCTGCTCACCCACCTAACCGTCCATCCACCCATCCACCCACCCATGGATTTATTCAACCATGGATAACCACCAAGGTTGAGATCCTTGCCCGTCTTCATCAGGTCAATGCATTCTCAGAATTTCCACCTGCTGCTCTGAAAACCTCTCAGAAGCCCAACGGAGACGGGTGCCAGGGCCTTCCACACCCATCATGCTGGCAGTGGGCCCAGGAGCCACGCTGCAGTCCTGCATAGCCACCCAGGGAACCCCTACATCCCATAGTACCTTTGTCTGCACCCTAGAACACATTCTTCATTTTTCACGTGACTCCCAGGATCCCATCTTAGCCCTGGGGCCACGTGAGTGGGGGACCCCACAGAGGGGGAGGAGGGCAAGCCTTCCCTCCACGCCCATTGCTCCGTCTGCCGGGGCCTGAAAACTGATCTCCCATGGAGGAGGGCGCAGCTGAACTGAAAATGGAAAACAGACCTGGGCAGCTAGCGCGCCGGCCCAGACAGCCTGGGATCAAAGCAGGCCGAGCTGTCCGCGAGCCCCAGCACGGTGTCTGGTTATCAAATTTGCACTTGGCAGTGTCTCTCTGCTCACTCTCCTGGAGGGAGGGAAGATCCGGCCAAGCCTGGAGGACACCCCCACACGGGGGTGGGGGGCTGGCACGAAGCCCCAGGCTGAAGCTCCACTGCCTCCTGCATGGGCAACGCTGCCAGGGCCCCGGTTCTTTCAATGACAACTGTGTGCCCAGTACTCAGTGTTCAGCAAGCGGGTCTGCTCTGCAATGTTGGGGCGCTGGTGCTGGTCAGCTTCCACCCTCACCCGTCAGCAAGCTAGGTCGCTGGCCCGCGTGGCCACGGCCAGCAGTGGGCAGAGCTGGGACACGGACCCCCAAGCCAGCACCCACTTATTGGAGGCCTCTGACGCTCCTCCCTGAGGTGGCTGCACATTGCAGTGGTCGAGGAGGGATTAGAGGCAGGCCAGAAGCTGGAGGGTCTTCGAGGGAGAAGGGTTTCTGTCGGGAATGGAGCCCAAAGGGAACTGACTGTCTGACTGGGCCGGTGAGAGGGTGGGAAGGAAAAGGCAGGCCACCTGGGGGTGCACACGTCGCTTTGGGCCTCTGGTCACTCAGCCTCGGCTGTGCAACAAATCCCCCAGACTCGGTGGCGCCTGGGTGCCTGTGGCCACCTGGGCCGACTTGGGAGTACTGACACCCTGGTCAGCCTTAGTTGAAACACCTGGGGACCTGCTGGTCCCTGCGTGTCCCTGGCCTTCCAGTGGGCGAGCCTGGCTGTTCCCGGGGTAAGGCCGCAGGAGCCAGAGGGAGCGGCCCGCGGCTCTGGAGGCCGGGACTCAGAGCTGGCACAGTGTCCCTTCCACCACATCCTGTTGTCTAAAGAGCCACGGGGCTGGTCAGGGCCGCAGTGGAAAGTACAGCTGAGTTCCGCGGCCCAGGCCGGGGGAGGAGCGGAATCCAGCCCTGGTCCAAGAGCTGCCGGCGACAGTGGCGTTTTTGTTTTTTTTCAGGCCAATGATGATTTCTGTCCCCTGCTGATCTAGGTTCTGTGTCTGGGGGTCCGTTTGTAAGTTTGTTCTTCCTGACACTTCACAGCCACTTACTGTCTGTCTATTCAAATGTTTTTGGTGTATCAATATTTCTGTTTCCTTATATGTAAAAATTTGTTGTATATCACCCTCAAAATGAAGATGCCCAAAGACAGTTGCAAAGGGATGTCTTTTGCCTTCATTTGCAGAACAGGTTCATCAGACCCGCTGACGGCCCAGGACAGACCCAGCTGTGTCGGCCGCTGCCAGGCTCCGGGCCACGGCTGCCAGGCTCCGGGCCACCGCTGCCAGGCTCCGGGCCACGGCTGCCAGGCTCCGGGCCACCGCTGCCAGGCTCCGGGCCACCGCTGCCAGGCTCCGGGCCACCACGGCTCATGCTGCCTCTGCCAGAGACACCCCTGTCCCCGGCGTACCCCGTCCTGTCATTCTTTTAAATGCTACCGTGGCCACCCAGGCTGGTGTCCAAGCCCTGTGGTCCCTCACTCCCACAGTGCTCGCCAACCCCACGGTGTGGTTTGGTCACCTCTCCCTCAGCCCAGGGTCACAGCGGGGCGGACGGTTTGCCACCGTTGGCTCCGGGCCTCCCCCCACCTGGGCTGGGGCTCGCAGCCCCCCAGCCGGCTGACGGACAGCTGAGGCAGCAAGACGGATGGCCGGCCTTGGGCTTCACCCTCGTGGAGCCCGGCCTCGTCCATTATCGGCCAGGGCCGCTTGTCATCACGCCCTGGGAGCAAATCAGAATCAAATGTGGTCCCCGGACGGCGAGAACGCTCTGCTGCACATTTGCAAAAACTCTGGGAGGGGCGACGCTCCCCTCGTGGACTTGAAAGGGAAGGAGAGGCCGAGAAGGGAAAGAAGCCGCGAGGAGTCTTCCAAACTTTGTTTTTCATCTCCCCCTCCTGGCTCCTCGGGCTCCGCGCGAGAACCGGCCGAATCCCACAAGAAAGGCGGCTCGGCCAGGCCTAAGCGAAGCCACGTGTCCTCCCAGCTCTTCAGATGTCTTCAAATCTTTTTCAAATGTCCGGGCCCCAAACTCTCAAATGCGCCTGCTGGAGGGCACTTCCCAGCAGAGGGTGAAGGGGGCTCGTCCCTCAGATCGGCAGCTTGGGCCACGCGCCTCTCGTGGAGCCCCCGCCGCGTGTCCCATCCGACTGGGCAGCCACGGGCGCTTCATTCGTATCGCTTGGCCCAGCCCTCCGGGGCGAGGAGCTGGAGCTGGCGGCAGGTCTGATGCCTGGGGCGGGGCACCTGCAGCTCTGTGCGTCCCCGTGGGGGCCCCTGTTCCCGCCGAGCCCTCCCAGCCTCGGCTGCCCCCGCGGGCCTCTAGCTCCTGCACACTCCCCTGGACAGGCTGCTCCCTGCTGGCAGGAGCCTTCCCTCTCTCCCGGCTGTCTATCCGTAAGTCTGGTCACCAGGGAGCGACACACTGGTCATCCGCCCGAGTCCCTCTCCAGCCACACTTTTGCCGTGGCCTCTGAGAGCTTCCACGTGCTCCTGCCAGTCCTCTCCCGCTCCCAGGGCTGACCTGCCCGACCTCATCGGGGGGATGCTGTGACCTGCGCCTCCCGGTTGGATTTGGCCCATAAGGGGCCCCAGGGGAGATGGGAGAAGGGAGCACAGGGGCCTCAGTGCTCCCCGTGTCCCGTGATGGAGGCCACACCTCTCACGCTCTCTCCCCCTTCCCCTCCCCTCCCTGTCTCTTGTGCTGCAACAGTGGGTCCCTCCCTGTCCCATCAGGCAGGGGTGGTAACAGGCTCAGCCGCTCCTGGCCCTGGCACAGTGCCCTCCCTCAGCCCTCTGCCCACATCTCCGTAAGAGCCCCTCTAGCGACCCTGCGTTCAGGGTGCCATCTGATGGCGATGGCGGTGGCTCCTCGATGGCACATGTCCCTAGAGGGGTAAGCGGAGAGCCCCGGAGTGCCCAGCACTGGGGGCCTGGCTCAGCCGCTCCCTGGAGGGAGACGGAGCAGCCCCGTTAGACAGGGCCAGCGAGGCTCGGAGAGGACCTGCCGTGAGCCAGAGCCGTGCCGCCTCCCTGAACCCCCAGGACCCGGCTGACAGGCCGCGGCGCTCACGCGGCCAGCAGAGAAAGGACAGCCGCCCTGGAGCAGACAAGCGGGGACCAGGGCTCCCGTCCCCGCTCCACCCTGCCTGCTGGGCGACCTTGGGCGGATGGCTGAACTCCTCTGTGCTTCAGCCTGGTTTCCTGCACAACCGGACGGAGCAGCCTGGCGGGGTGTTGAGCGGGCGGAATGAGGAAAGGACGTGCAGGTGGCCGGCTCCTGCCTGGGAAAGCCACCGGCACCGCTCCTCGCGACGGTCAGTGACCAGCCTGAGATCCTGGCTCCTCGCCTCCCCAGGTGGCACTACGAGCGCACAGGGGACGCAGCCCCTTCGCAGTCTGGCCCCACCGATGGCCCAGCTCTGGCCCTCGGCTCGGCGTCGGAGCTGTTCCTCGAGTGAGGGGACAGAGGGCCTGGGGGACGGGGGACCCGCAGGAAAATAGGGAAGGTCCCGACAAGGACACAGAATTTGGGTTGAGACCTGACGGGCGACCTAGAGAAACAGATTCCAGACGGAGGCTCCCAGAAGCAGGGACAAGGGACCGTGTGGGTGCCGTGTCCTGGGCCAAGAGGAGAGTGACAGGAGATGTCGTCAGGGAGGGGTGCTGCCGGAGCGCAGAGCACAGGGGGCTTGCGGGCGAGCAGGGCAAGGACTTGGCCCCTTGTTCGAGGAACATGGGAGCCATCGATTGTTCACCATCGCGGATAGGATCTCGCCGTGTTGCGGGAGGATTTTCTTGGTGGAGACAGGATCCTGGGGGAGAAGGGACAGGAGCCAGGAGGTGAGTTAGGAGGCGGTGACAGTTGTCGGGAGGCAAACCCCCGCGTGGCAGGGGGAGGCCGGTGTCCTCGGAAAGACGCAGTTCTTTCCGCCATGGACCCCACATGCCTCCTTGAGGGCTCATGAAAGGGTCTAAGGCTTATGAAGGACAAGCGAGGGCAGGCCCGAGAGTCTGGACGCGGGGACGGAAGGACAGCAATAGCACATGTTCAGTATATTTTGTTAAAATTCCTGGAACGTCCGCTGTGAGTTCTGACTCACAACCGTGAACCCTCACCAGGGCTGTAGAGTTTCCCAGACGCTCCTGACGTGATAATACCCTATCTTCCCACAGTCCCCCAGGGTGGCCAGAGCAGGTCCCATTCACAGACAGGGAAACTGAGGCTCCCGGGGAAACTGAGGCTCCACAGCTGGCGGGGAAACGGACCCTCAGGCTGCGGCTGGACATTGAAATTCAATTTTTTCAAACACACAAGGTGACAACCGACCTGCGGCTCTTCCGCAGGCTCTGTGGGTGGGACCAGCCTGGCGAGCAGCAGGCGCCAGGCAATAGCTTTAGTGAAAGAATGACCAGGGGTCAGGGTACTGGACGCGTCACTTCCCCTGTACCTTCCTCAGGGCTCTGAACCCCTCTGTCTTACCCGACATCCATTCACCGGCCTGCTTGTGTCCCCCACGCGCTGTGAGCTCCTTGAAGGTGAACGGGGTTCATTTATTTCCCCGTCTCCCACGCTGTGCGACGTGGTTCCCGCAACCGCGGGTCTTGGCGAGTGAGCGGGGGACGGTCAGTGGTGGATATAAATGGGAGGGGACTGAGGCTGGGGCCTGGAAGGCGAAGGGCTGGTCAGGGCAGAGGGTGGGCGACCTTGGGGATGGGGAGCCGGCTGGCTGGGGAGCCACGGGGACGCCTGCGGTCAGCACCACGGTCAGCTCCCGCCGGCCGCCCGCCTCCCGCCTCCACCGGGCGCTGCAGCCCAAAGAGCTCAGGTGGCGAAGACCCTCGGGGTCCTCTCCAGCCACGGCTCCTGGGCCCAGGGATGTCAGGCCGTGGCTCCCCCTTTCCTCGGAGGGCGTGGGCTCAGCTGGCAAGTTCCAGCCCGCGGGCGGGCGGGTGGGCTGGGGAAATGGACCGGGAGGCGGCAGCCACTGAGGGCAGCGGAGAGGGGACCGTGAGGCCGGTTCATTCCGTCATCCCCGAGGGTGAGGGGAGCAGGACCAGCCCTCACCCGGGCAGGGGCTCCTGGGCCCCGAGAAGAACACGAGGTGAGGTGGGCGCAGGAGGCCTGGTGTCAGACCCGACCTTCCGTCTGGGGGGGCAGAGCTCCTCGGGGGCCCCGACGGCGGGCACTGGGAGCTGTGGCGGGCTCTCCTCCCACCCGCCTCCAGGGGCAGACCCAGGTTCGAAGCCGGGCGTGGACCGAAGCTTTGACCCTTGACTCTGAAGTGGTCCCCAGGGGACATGACCTTCCGTCTTGGGGAGAGAAGAGGCCACTAGGGCCTTGAGCCAGGGCGGGGCTGGGATTCGTCTCTGCCTCTCACCAGCTCTGAGGCCCTGCACCGCTCTGCTCGGGGGCCCCAACATTACAAAATGGGCCCAGCCCCCTCCCCGCACCTCGTAGCTGTGAGAGGTCAGAGCCTGGGGGCTCAGTGCTGCGCCCGCATGGCCTCCCCCCAGGAAGAGCCCCGCTGAGCAAACGGGGCTGCAGACGGGGGCGTGTGAATGCAGGTGGGCCTGGGGTGCACTCCCTTCACCCCCCCGACGGTCACCCTGCCTCCTCTCTTCCCAGAAAAGCTTCTAAATTTAGGCGACATCTTTCACCGCTAGTGAGCCGCAGTGGGGTCACCAGGAGAGCCCAGAGCGGCCCGGGTGGGGGCCGAACGGGAGCCGCCGAGTCCTCTGTGTCGCCCTCAAGATCAATCGATGACAGGTTGTTCCTGGAACTAGGTCGCCGCCGGCTCTCGTCTGCGGCCAGACAGCAGGGCTCCCCCTCCCCGCACAGAACAGCCCTGCGCCGGGTGTCGGCGGGAGGACCAGGGACACAGGGTTCGGGGACCCCTCAGGCTCCACCTGTCTAATGTGCTCTCCTGCTCTGGACTCCAGGACCCCAAGATCCCCCACCTCTCTGGGGGGCAGGGAGTCCAGGGGCCCGTGTGATGTAAGGGACAGTGGTCATCCTGGGTATGCAGCCCCCTGGAGGCGGCTCTCGAAACAGCAGCCAGCAAGATCCTTTTTTCACCTCACTTCTCTGCTTCCAAGTCCCCAATGTTCCCTCATCTCGCTCAGCCTAAAAGCCAAAGTCCTTCCGATGCTGTAAAAGATTCCCCGCATCCGACCCTGTCACCCCCCGCTGCTCCCTGGAAACCAGCCGCCCCGACCCCCCGGGGCTCCCGGAGCCGCCCCGCGGGGCTCACCGCAGGGCCTTTGCACCGCCAGCCGCCTCGGCCTGGGCGGCTCTCCCCAGCTACCTGCAGGGCTCGCTCCCCTCGAGCCTGTGCTCAAACGTGTTTCAAACCCACCTCCTGTCCCCTGGGCCGCTCCACTGTTTCCATTTCTGTTTCTTCTCGAGTCCCGTTGGGCATTTTATATAGAAACCTGGCCGGTTCGCCTGCATTTTCCTGTTCGGTGCCACGACACTGCTCACGGCAACCCTTTGCTGTTGCTGTGCCGGAGCTCCCAGGCTTGTTTCCTTTGGGCTCACTCCCTGTTCCTTGTATGTCTCAAGCTCCGACAATTAACTGAACGGTCCCCTCCTAACAGGAGAGCCTGCCCCGCAGGTGTCCCAGGCGCGGCTTCATCGCCCCGCGCAGGGTTGGCCTGGAGCGTCCCCGCGGTCCTTCCTCTGCCGCCGCCTCTCATGTTCACGACACGCTGTTGGACTTACGCGCCGCTTATGTGTGCATTTCGCAGCCTCCACGCGTGTGATCTTTCACGGATGTTAATGTAACTGCGTCGTGGTTGGAGAACGTGGTCTCCCCGGGGCCCCTTCTTTGGAATTTGTGGACGATTGCTCTGCTTATGGCCTAGTTTTTGAATTTTTTAAGTCCCTGTTCCCTTGAAAACTGTGAGTTTCCCGTTGCCAGGTGCGGTTTTCTCGATGGGTTTATTAGCTCAAGCTTGTTCCGAGCGTGGTTCACGTGCGCTGTAGGCGGCGACTGTCCTGTCTGCTTTCCCTCGGCCGCCAGGACCGGGCCTTGAACATCCGCCGCGGGGGGGTCCCTCCCTTTGCCCTCCTGTCGTTTCACAGGTTTGCTCTATATTTTTGAGGCTGGTATTAGGTGTCAACGGCTTAGAATTACAGTCAAACGGAAATTTTATCTAAATTCAGCGACTCCCCTCGTCTGTGGCAGTGTTTCCCCTTTAAGCCTGTTGCGCTGATTTTATTAGTAGGGCGCCAGCGTTTTTGATGAATAGTTTCCAGGGGGCTTTGTTCCCTGCTTCCCTTTTAATCTTTTTCTGTCCCTATAAGTGTGTTTTTCATGAACAACTCACAGATTTTTAAAAATCCCACCTCGGCCTGGCCGGGTAGCTCGGTTGGTTAGAGAGTGGTCCTTAGGCCAGGGCTGGGGGTTCGATCTCCGGTCGGGGCACATACAGGAGTCAACCATGAGCACAGAAGCAAGCGGAACAACAAGCCGACGTCTCTCTCGCTCTCAAATAATAAATAAGCATCTAAAAAAGGAAATAAAAATCCCACGTCACCTTCATCTTTTAATTTGACAATTTCACGTCCCCTAATTATTTCACCGTCTCCGCCCCTCAGTCCCTCCCGCCTTCCCCGGGAGCTCGCGCTTTCTGTCCGCCTGCCTTCCCGTGGTCCCCACGGCACCATCTCTCCGACACATTCTGCGTGGTTTCCACACGTCTCCTTGGCCTTCCGCTCACCCTCTCTCCAGCTGTGCCAACTCTGCCTGTTCACCGGTTTTCTAATCTCAGTTATTACGGTTTCCACTTGTAGAATTTCATTTTCCAATCTGGAGTCAGCTTGGTCGACGTTGACAACTTCTCCTTGGCCAAACCCTCAACGCCACCCTCGAAACCTGTAAGAGTGTAAAATACATTTTCTCCACCTGGTGATCCCACAGCTCCGGTCTTTCTGCATCTGGTTCTGCAGGGTTTTGGTCTTGTGACTTTTCCTTGGGTCTTTAATTTTTCATTGTAATTTTATATTCATGATCCCTTACCTTGCAGAACGTTTCTGAGGCCTGGGTTTAAATGCGTCCCCCTGCCCGGCCGGTGCGGCTCAGCGGTTGAGTGTCAACTCAGGCACCAGAAGGCCGCGGTTCGCTTCGCGATCGGGGCACATGCCCGGGTTTCGGGTTCCATCCTTAGTAGGGGGCGTGCGGGAGGCAGCCGATCATCGATGTTTCTATCACTCTCCCTTCCTCTCTCTAAAAATCAATTTAAAAAGTTTTTTTTAAGTATTAAAAACTAATAACAATAAAATAAAATAACTGTGTCCCCATGTACAGATTTGCTTTCCCCTCTGCCTGATACCCGGAGTCCCAGCATCCTAGGCCCACGTCAAGCCTAGCGCTCCTTACTGGTTTTTTTGGGGGGGACACTGCATCTTTAGACCCTCACCAGGTTTCTTGTCCCATTTCAGACGTGCTGGCTCATGTAGGCGGCTCTGGGCCCCGGGTTGTTTCTTACTCCCAAGCGCATGGAGCCCTTCCCCACTTGTCTCTAAGACCCCTGAGCTGGGCGGAAGTCTCACAAGGTGACCCCTGCCCGGGGCTGGCTTGATGACCCAGATTCACGGCTCTCCCCCTTTCTTCCATTGAAAGATCCCCTTTCTTTTCTCCTCACTGACCTGTGCACCTTAAAAGATTTTATGTGAAACATGTCGTGTGCATATAACACGTGTATCTCATCGGCATTTTAGGTTGCTCTGCACCCGGCTGCTTCCCCCAGACGTCCAGAGTGTTAGGATCCCAGAGGGTCCTTTAGCTTCTGAGAAAGACAAACCCACTTCTTCCCTGGGCAGGAGCATTAACAGCATGTGCTGCATCCTTGTGGTCAGCGCCATGCCTGACCCAAGGACCCCGGTCCAGGGAGGGAGCAGACGGAGCCAGGACAGACTCACAGTGCTGGCCGGTGTCCTCGGGGCTGCGGCTTGCCCTTGAACTTCAGGCCAAGTGCCTCAGGGTGAAGCCCCGCTTCAGGAGGACCCGGCGAGCTGGGCGCACGGGAGGCCCTCAGGGCTCTCGGCCATGGCCCCCGAGAGAGGCGCTGGCACAGGGCGGCGTTTGTGCCAGGTCCCGAGAAGAGCATGTGCCTGCTGCCATGAGGCCTCCCCGTAGGAAAGCATCAGTCAGCCGTGGAGCTGCTGGAAGGAGCCGCGGCAGCACCGTCCGAGGAGACCTGGGTCGTTTTCGAACTCCGGCCCTCGTCTGCCCGCCGTCTGAGCACTCAGGGTGATTTACGGGCCCTCGTGAAGCGCGGCAGTAATTGGATGGGCCCGAAGTCATGGCCGGCAATTAAGAAGCGCCATCGATTCCACTAAACAGCAAGTGGGCAGTTTAAGGGCACTTGAGGTGGGTCCTCCTGGGAGGTCACCGCCCTCCCTTTCTGGGGACCGTCGGGCCTCCCTGTCTGGACCCCCAGTGCCAGGGGACACTGGCCTTCATCCGGGCCTGGCAGCCTGACCTGCAGGTGAGAGGGGTTCGGTGCAAACCCGGCCGTGACCTTGAGAGAAGCCGCTTCCTCCGTCCCCCGCAAAGGTGAGTCCCCACCTGGCAGGCTGTTGGGAAGATCACGCGGTTGTGCCTGGAAGGTGGCGGCCACTCGATACTCTGTAGCCGGTGTTATATTTAAACAGGTGGGACTGTAGGCAACACGGGTTACGATACATCGCGTTACAATGTTACTAATGAAATGCACCTGCAGCCGGACAGGGCGGGAACGAGGCAGAAAATAAGAGCGCGCTCTCCCTGGACCCGCCGCCGCCCGCCGGCCGGGAAAGCCCGGGGTCCGCGCCGGCCGGGCCCGGCTGCAGCTTAGTTAAACTGCTCTCAGCCCCCATAAATCCTCCTAAGCTACTTTAAAGCGCATCAGACCCCTCAATTGCCATTTAAGTGTTTTTTCTGCACTAACTGCTTCTTGTTAAATAGTTTGACGTTTATGCGTCTAGACTCGGTTGTTCTGCTATTGATTCAGTCCAGGACGGTAATGGAGGAGGGAGGCGGCGTTTGTTCGCTGTCGCTGGCCGCGGCCGTATATCTCTGTGAAGTGGATTACTCCTTATTTCCCCGTGTGGGAACCTGAAGCGAAGCCCATGTGGGGTTCGGGAGGGTTTGCACGCTCCCAAGTGTCTCCCCACTTTTCAGGAGGGGTGGCCCCGAGTGAGGTTTCCTGGCAGTTTCGTTCTCGCTGGAGGCACAGGTGCCAGTCACAGGTGCCAGTCACAGGTGACATAGTCACTTGGAGGGGGGCTGGAGCCAACTCAGATTTTGGCAACCTCCTGGGCTTGCCAGGCCCTTTCACGACTCTGCACCTTTGTCTATGCCGTTCCCTCAGACTAGAGTGCCCTTCTCTCCTCCATCTTGTAAACTCCTACTCATCCCTCAAGACCCCAAGCAGATGCTCCTCCTCAGCAGGTTTCCCTCGCCTTCCCAGTGATGCCTGCGTGATGTGGACACTCAGGGCCCTCAGAATTGTCCTTAGAGACCAGCCAGGCCCTCCTTGTCAGCACGTGGGTGAGAAAGGGCGTGTGACCTGCCTAACATCACCTGGTAACTCAGAGGTGCAGCTGGGCCTGAGCAGACTCTCCAGACCCTTGCCCAACCCCTCTCCAGCATCCTCGCTGTACCCCCTGCCCGGCTTCTGCCAGGCGAGGCAGTCAGTCCTCAGGATCCCAGCTACTGTTGCCGACCCCTCCCGGGAGCTTGTGGCCAGAGAGTGACTCTCCGATCAATAACAGGAACCGTGCGGAGCCACCGCCGGGCGGCTGGGTGAGTCCTGGCTCCAGAGGGCGAGGGAAGCCCCGGCGCCTCCACCAGCCCGCCTCAGGCCCCCCCCCCCCCCCCGCTCTCCGCCCCGAGGTCCTTTGTCTTCCTTCTGTCTCTTCCAAAAAAAAAAAAAAAAAGTTAAAACACAGAAAAGCACAGAGGGAAAATTCCACCAGTGTCCCCAACTCCCAGAGTCCAAATGCCCTCATTTTATCATTTTTATTGGCTTGATTTGAAATGAAGGAAAGAAAATCACAGCTACACCTGACCTGTGTCCTGCCTACTGCCCTCCGCCCCCAAGGCCACGCTGTCCTGACTGTGGCTTCTGCCCGTCACCTTTCCAGGCTGTGTCTTAGGCATCGCACAGCACTGGGCACGCGTGTGAAATGTCTATAATTTCTTTCCGCCACACCGCAGTATTTCATCGTATGAACGCTCCCCCGCGTTGTCATCTGTCCCATCCGACGGGCATGAGGGCTGTTCCCCGTGTTCTTCCCGGACAAGCAAAGCCGCCAGCCCTGCGCCAGCCCCATGTCCTGGGGGGGGTGTCCCAGCCTCTCAGGGCACCGCCCAGACCGGAGGTGCTAGGACGCTGCTGGAGGAGCCCACCCAACCGACGCCCGGACACCTGTCTGTCTGTCTGTCTGTTGAACTTTCAGATTCTCTCTTTATCTGTGGCCCATTTTTTATCGGGTCGTTGGCCTTTTGCCTCACTGAGCCAGAGCAGGAACGTGTGTCCCCGGCATGAGTCTCCTGTCTGGCAGACGTGGGGCCGCGGCCGTCTGGCTGTGGCTTGATTTTCCCTTCCCTCCGGCGTCTCCGGTCCGCAGCCAGTTTCAGTCTCAATGGGGTCACACCCGCCCCTCTTCCCTTACCAGTTGCTCTCGGGTCTGGACCTGGAATTGTCCCGCCTGAGGCCGAGCCGGCCTCCAGGCCTTTCTCCCCGTAGCTGCTTTTCCGCAGGTTTTTTATTGCCCTGGAAGCTTTGCGGAAGGGTGGGTCTCGTCTTTGCTGAAACAATCGTACATTTCTAGGGTGAATCTCGCTTTTTCACGGTGGGCCTGTTGAATCATCTGCTGGACGGAGCTTGCTGGTTCTTTGCGTAAGATTCGACCCTACTCGTGCATGAGCCTGGCCCGCGCGGGCCTGCTCTCGTGGGAACTGCTGATGTCAGGATGTCCCCGGCCCGCAAAGGGGGGCGCTGTGTGGAAGTCGGGGGGATGGTCTGCCATCCGAAGACCTGTGAAAACCCGCCTTCCGACGCTCTGGGGCTACTCAATTTGTTCACGGTGGTAGACTTTCAATTTCCCCTTAAATAAAATTTGAAAACGTAATTATTCTGGAAAAAATCTACTTCCCATTTTTCAGATGTGTTCCTGCGAAGTCGTTCCTGATCGCGTTTTGCCGCTCTGGGTCCCGCCGCGTTGGGCCGTAGCCCACCCTCTCCCTCCTTCCCGGCTGCTCAGCGGGCGCCCCTCTTTCTCTCACGCGGTCCCGGTGAAGGTCGGTTGGATGTGTCTCAGGGCCGCACTCGGGGCCTTGCTGCGGGGTGCGCGCCTCCAGCCGCTTGATCCTGGCTGGAGAATCAGAGCGGCGCAGGGGCCACGCCCGGGTCTGCGCCCAGCCGCGCGCGACCTCAGGCAAGTCCCTGTCTGTCCTCACGGAGACAGTGAGGACCGCCCGGCCAGTTTGGCTCCGTCGTTAGAGCGTCGGCCCTGGGACCGAGGGGCCCAGGTTCAGCTCCCGGTCAAGGGCACACACGTGGGTTGCAGGCTCGATCCCGGGCCCCGGTCGGGGCGCGTGCGGGAGGAAACCGATCGATGTCTCTCTCACGTCGATGTGTCTCTCTCTCCCCACCTCCCTTCCTCTCGCTCTGAAAAGCAATGGAAAAAATATCCTCAGGTGAGAATTAAAAAAAAGAAAAGGTAGGAAAGACCCCTGGGGAGGAAGTTACTGGACATTATTAACAGACGCTGCAGAAGACCTGAGTAAATGGAGAAATATTCCATGTTCACGGAGACAAGGGCGTGGGTTTAGATTCCTCTGTCCACTAGCTTCTTATTAAGGACGACCCTTCCTCGCCTCCTGCGGTGCTGGCCTGGTCGCGATGGACCCCTTCAGCTTTCCTGCCTGCGAAGCTCTTTATCTGACCTTCAGCTCTGACCTTCAGCTGTGCTGGGTGGGGCCGTCTTGGTTGTAGGTTCTTGCTGTTCGTCGCTTGGACTATTTCTTGACCTTGCCTTCTGGCCTCAAGGCTTCTGTTGAGAAATCAGCTGACTGCCCTATGGGTGCCGAATGGACCCGGAGACACTGAAGCACGGGACAGACGGTCGTGTCTCGGAGGGAAGAGGGAAAGGGTGGGGGGTTCTACGCCTACACGCACAGCCATGGACACAGACAATCGTGGGGTGAGGCCTGGGGATGGGGTGGGAGCAAGGTGGGGGGGTCAGTGTGGGGACGGGGTGGGAGCAAGGTGGGGGGTCAGTGTGGGGACGGGGTGGGAGCAAGGTGGGGGGTCAGTGTGGGGACGGGGTGGGAGCAAGGTGGGGAGGTCAGTGTGGGGACGGGGTGGGAGCAAGGTGGGGGGGTCAGTGTGGGGACCGGGTGGGAGCACGGTGGGGGGGTCAACTTGCAACACTAAAGACAAATTTTTAAAAAGACATGAATTTAAAGATGTCAGCTCTCCCCAAATAAGTCTAGATTCAGTGCCATTCCAACCACATTAATGTGTGTGCGTGTGCATGTGTATGTTCATGTATGCGTGTGTACATGCACATGTTCACGTGTGTTCATGTGTGTTCATGTGTGTCCGTGTGTGTGGGAGGTGCCCAGCTCAGGAAGGCCTGAAACTGTGGCCCAGTGATCTTGGAGGGTGAAGCTTTATCTCTCCGGTGCGGTGAAACCCTCCCCACGAAGTGTTTTGGTTGGTGCCAGGGAGAGCCCAGGGTAAGGGAGGCCCCGAGGTGCAGCGGGCAGACAGACTGGCTCAGCCCCTTACCTTCGGGGAACATTGGGAGGACCTCTGCTTCCTCGTGCCTCAGTTTCCCCGCCTTGGCCCACGCAGCCTCACTCCCGCCCAGGGCCCCCTCCAGCCCCCAGGCTGCCCTGCAGTGTGAGCCTGGCCCCGGCAGGCGCGGTTCTCTCCTGTGTGGATTCAGGGGCCTGGGATTCCCGGCTGCAGAGTTCCTCCTGGTCACCGGCCAGAGAGCAGGTCAAGGCTAAGTGGCTTGACCAAGGCCCTCAGTTGTAAAATGGGGCTGACAGCCCCCCAGCTGTGCTGGGCCACGGCAGAGGCCAAGACTAAGCACCTGTGGGAGGGCTTTCTCCGAGAGGAACGCTGGTAAAACCATCTTTGTTGCAGAGGATCAGCGTCCTCCAAAACGCCCTGTGAAGTAGTGAGCTCCCCGTCACAGGCAGGGGCCATCTGTCGGGGCCGTGGCACCTCCGACTACTCCTGCCCCTTCCCCCGCCAGTCCCTCCACCTACCAGTGGCCGGCCCTCCCTCCTCGGGGGGCCTCGGAGGAGCCGGAGCCGCTGGGGCAGGAGCAGCGGGGCCCTGAGGCCAGGCGAGGGGCTGACACTGATGTGCTCGGGCAGCCGAGAGCCGAGAGCCGCTGCAGATAACTTCCCCGCCTCCCCAAGCAGCGCGTCCACTCCGAGGGCTCCCTCCCCCAGGTGCCGCCAGGACGCCGCCGCCCGGGCGAGGCCCCGGCCCGTGGTCAGCGCGTCTGGCTGCCCGAGTCTGACCCTGCGGGTCCCCAAAGCTTTCCTCACACCTACGAGCAGCCCTCTGACCCGGCCTGGCGACGCTGGTCAGCGCCCCGGGGCTGTTTATCTTACACATTAATTCTGGCCGCGTGAGCTGACCCCTGACTCGGAGTGAAACCTCCCTGCTGTCACTCACGGGGACAGCCTCACCGGACGGGCCAGGCAGGCGGGATTGGCGTCCAGGCCTCCCGCTCCCGCCCTTCGCGCGGGGCCGGACCGTGCTGGGCCTCGGTGAGAGAACCGCACTGAGGCGCCGGGGCTGCCAGCTGAGGCTGCGGCTGGGGTCAGAAATCCCCTGCGGCCGGGGTCATGAGATGCCCCCCGCAGGCCGCGTCTGAGGCGCTCCTCCCCGGATCCCAGCACCACGCACAGTAGGTCCTCAGGAAGCATTTGCAGGTGCAGCAACTCAACACCCACGTCCCCTTTTCTCAGTTTCTCTTGGCCCCGTCTTTCCTCTGAGGAGCCCGCGTGTCGCTGCCTGTGGGTCACTCGACGAGCTCCGTCCACCATGGGCCTGAGGGCCAGGCCTGAGCTGCCGGCGACCCCGGGCTCGGCTCTGGGCCCCAGGCTGGCCCCGAGTGTCCTCGACCCCGGGCTCGGCTCTGGGCCCCGGGCTGGCCCGAGTGTCCTCGACCTCGGGCTGGCCCCTGAGTGTCCTCGACCCCGGGCTTGGCTCTGGGCCCCGGGATGGCCTGAGTGTCCTCACCCCCCTGCACTTTCCCTTCGGGCAGCTCTGCGAGTCTGTCGATTGTCTCCTGCTTGGCGACAGCACCCCCGCGAGCTCACCAGACGCTTTGGGATATGGGGTAGGATAGTTTTTTAAATATCCCACGAATAAATTCTCAGTGGGAACTGGACCTCGGCCCTGAACTCGTGTTCAAGGAAATCCCCGTGTTGAGGGCGCCCGGGCCTGGCGCGGTTTCCCCGGCCGGCCGCCCGCCACCCGCGTTGGTGGCCCTGCTCCCGAGAGCCAGCATGGTGACAGCTCACAGCTGTTGCCAGTTTTTGAGGACCTACTGTGTGCCGTTGGATTGAGCGGATACTGAGCCAGTTTGATGGGTGAACAACGTAAGATTCAGAGAATACAAGCGCCGTCTCCAGGTGCCCCGAGAGGAGGGGCCGGGTGGGACTGAAGTCGCCCAATCTGAACTCCTTCCTGAGTTAAGGTGTCACCAAGAAAGCCTGAGACGGGGTGTGGGCCTCCGGCTTTGGTGGGACAGACACCGTCCCGTGGTTTGGTCTGTAGCCACCCTCCCACCCAGCTCCAACGTCACGTGTGGGAAACTGAAGCGGCGGAAGGGAGGCCCTGGCTCAGTTCCCCCAGCGGGTCTTCAGCCCGGGTCCCCCCGGCTGGGGACTCAGCCAGTCGTTTGTCCTGATTTGAGCTGGAATAAACGTCACCACAGAAACTTCGAAACACACCAGAGGCGGAGACACAAAATGAGCCTCACAAGTGCCTGTGCCCCCTGGGCGTGGACCCCGAGGCACCCGTCTGTGCTTTCCCTGTGGCTCACGCGGGCTGGCCACCCTCCCAGGGACCCACGAGGGGCCTCTGCCTCGCATCGGGTGGCTTCGTGCACGCGCCTCTCTCTGCGGCGTGGAGACCACATCTGACCGGAGGAACCGACCGGCCGCTGGGGACGGGAGGAGCGCAGACAGACGGTCACCCTGCCCACTGACCCGTGGCCCTCTCTCGTTGGAATCCGAGTTTGGGTTATTTTTTTTAAACCATTTTTTATTTGCTAAACAATGCCCTGCCCCTCCTCTATCAATGCAGTCACGGCATCTCTTTTTAACCTCTGCGTGTCTGCCTCTCCGGAGGCCACAGCCAGGCCAGGCAGGCGTTTGCGTCCGGCCCCTGTGGAGATGCCCAGCACACAGGTGCCCAGCAGCATCCTCGCCGTGGCACGGCCCAGAGGCTGGAGGCCGAGGCAGCTCCAGGGCAAGGCCTCTGGGGTCTGTTGCTCCACCGAGAGGTTCATGGGCACGTCCCCAGCCTTGCCGGCTGTGCCAGGCCAGCCCCCCTTAACCCCGGTGATCTTGTCCCCTCTAACGAGGCGGCCAACCCCCAGTGGCAGCCCATTTCCACGTACAGATCAATTTGTCTCCACTGAGGGGAGAGAATTGCAAAGCAAACAAATTATGCACGTCCCACTGCGCCCCCGGCACGCGGCCGGCTCAGGGCTCCCGGCGGTTCTCTTCCCCCCCTTGTCTCCCAGGACGACTACCCCCCACCAGGGGGACAAACGTGATGCCCTGAGCTCCTGAGATCTGTCTTTTCTCCAACCGTCCACATCGGCAGAAGCATTAGAAGATGGCTGGTGCTGGGCAGGGGTCTGAGTCTCGGGTGGCAGCTGGAACAGAGGCCCACAGACCGAAGGCCTTGGAACAAGGGAAACTCACCCTCTCTCCATCCCGGAGGCCGCGAGTTCCACACCAGGGGGTGGGCAGGGCCGAGCCCCTCGGCGAGCTCCAGGCAGGGCCCCCAGCTTCCTCCACTTCGGGTGGAGCCCACAGTCCTCGATTCTGTGGCGTAGGGCGCGGGGCACGCGCCCCGATCCCTGCCTGTCGTCACATGGCCCCTCCCTGGGCTCCTGCGTCTCCTCCTGTTCTCAAGAGGACACTAGTCATCGGACCCGGGCCCACAGCACCCCAGCATGGCCTCATCTTAACTTGGCAACATCTGCAGAGACCCCACGAGGTCACCGTGGCAGGTGCCTGGGGTTAGGACGGCTGCATGGCTTTTAGGGGACAGCAGGACCCGGTGTCCACAAAACATGAGCAGGCTGCCTCGTTAGCTCGTAACACAGCAAAGCCCCCGGCACAGAGCACGGGAGCGAGGGACCCAAGAGGAAGGGAGTCTTCTCGCTGAAGCCGTAGCCTCTGGCCCCCGACTGTGGGAACAGAAGAGTCAGGAACAGAGCCACCCACGGGTCACTGCAGATGATGGGTGTCAGCTCGTCCTGCGCGGTCAGTGGGGAAGGGGGTCAGTGCTGACGAGGGTGCCGGTGAGGCTGCGTGGAGGAGATGGAGCCTCTCTGGCCTCGGTTCTGTTCACCAGCCAGACACATGGCCGAGGAGCTCACAGTCCCAGGAACCCCAGCTAGCCATGTGGCCCAGGGGTAACGGTCCCAGGAACCCCACTAGCCACATGGCCCAGGGGTAACAGTCCCAGGGACCCCAGCTAGCCATGTGGCCCAGGGGTAACAGTCCCAGGGACCCCAGCTAGCCATGTGGCCCAGGGGTAACAGTCCCAGGGACCCCAGCTAGCCATGTGGCCCAGGGGTGACTGTCCCAGGAACCCCACTAGCCACGTGGCCCAGGGGTAACGGTCCCAGGAACCCCACTAGCCACGTGGCCCAGGGGTAACGGTCCCAGGAACGCCTCCCCGGCTGGGAGCAGGGCGGCTGTGGGGACGGGAGCCCAGGTTGGCGCTGCGCCCTGGGCCCTCCCTTCACGCGAGGCCGCCCCTGCCCAGCTCGGCGGGCAGCCCCCGGCCGCGCTGCCATCTTGGCGAAACATCCCGGCCTTGCTTCAGCCGAGAGAGACGCAGACTGGCTGCAACCGGCTCCGGTTCCCTTTATTGAATTGGGCGATATTGGATTTATGGAACTCAACTTTCTGATGACAAAAAATTATCTGTGCGGCCAAATAAAGATGAACGAAGCTCCGAGCCCACTCAGAGGCAATCTGGGCCACTAACCCGCCCGCGGCCGCTTATCGCGCCCGCCGGGGATGGTGTCATCTGCGGGGTTGGGATGCAAAGTGCCCCTTTGGAGTTTTCTTAAGCTAACATTAGAAAATTGTACATAAATTCAATCTCGGCTAAAAGGTAAAGATAGTCCACCGCCAAGGGCGAGGCCCCGCCGCACGGCAACTGCTGTGCTTTCTGTCCAATCGGACACCAACGGAGGGGGCACAGCATGGCTCTCTCGACTAATCAATTACATTTGAGTAATTGATCGTATATTATTATTGATGAAAGCCCATAATATGTGAGTTAGAAGGGAGTGGGTTCTCGAAAGATTAGATTTGTACAGGAAAATGGAAGGGAAAAAAATGACTGTCATAAAATCATTTGAGTGGTTTACGGTTTAATGCTGGTGGGTCCCGGAGACGGGCCCGCTGCTCCCCCTCGCCTCGCGCCGTCCGCCTGGGAAGAGGGGAGCGGGCGTCCAGCAGAGGGGGGAGCTGCAAGTCCGTGGGGCCGCTGGGGGCGGGACACGGTCCTCACGGGGAAGGGGAGAGGGTTTGGCTGGTGCAGCCTCGGAGGGCAACCGGGTGGACAGTTTAGGAAGAAATGGGTCCCTTTTAAGAAGGTGACTTCTTGCCCTGGCCCGTTTGGCTCAGTGGTTAGAGCGCCGGCCTGAGGACTGAAGGGTCCCGGGTTCGATTCCAGCCACGGGCACGTACCTCGGTTGCAGGCTTGGTCCCTGGCCCAGGTCAGGGTGCGTGTGGGAGGCAACCAATCGATGTCTCTCTCTCACATCGATGTTTCTCTCCCCCCCCCCCACTCTCTCCGAAAAGTAGTGGAAAAAATATCTTTGGGTGGGGATTTTTAAAAAAATCTGATTTCTCACAGTAAGAGGCATCTCCCTGGTAAGGGGGCATCTTCCCACCCCTGAGGGCATGAAAGCAAAGATGGTAAGACCAGTGATGAGATGGGGAGGACCCTAACACCCCTCTCGTTGCCGAGAAGCGACCAGCGGAACAAGCCCGGGTGCGTCGCGCTCTCAGCAGTGGCTGGTCGGGGAAGGCGGCCTTGGCCCAGCTGCTCCCTCTCAGTTACGATCATTATTGGGGGCCGGGCAGTGCCTGTGCTCCGAGCACTGTGATGGCATCTGTCCCTCGCCTTCTGGCCGCCCCAGTGACGGACAAAGGCCGTCGGTGCTCACAGGACTCCTGCTTTCCTTCGAGTGCGGGCGTTTCATCAGACCGAACCCGGCCGTGTGTCCTTCGGCACCAGCCCCGTCGGGAACCTCAGGAGGCCTTTTCATCGGCGAACTTGAGTATCGGGAGCTCACGCCCTTTTTTCTGTTGTTTGTTCTTTCCGCCCCCGAGTATTTGTGAGGGGGTTGCTGGGCCTGTCCTCCAACCTCCTGTCCCCACGATTTCCTCTTGGGGGTACTTGTGCTCTGACCTCTAACCTGTCCCTCACTTGTCTCCCGACCACACCAGGGCCCAGGGCCCTCTGTGAACTCGGTTGAAGAATGGATTTCGGATCACGAATCCTACTACTCAGGTCCAGACGTTGTCCCTGCTTCTGCGAATCTCTGTCCATTGTGTGCCCCCCACGCCGCCTCCCCGGCTGCAGCCCCCCCGCTCACGGGCCCTGCTGGGGCGCTTTGCGGCCCACGCAGCCGGGATTAGCAAACCCAAGTTGTTTGACCTCAGATCCTTAATGGGGTGTATCCCGGGGAAAAGAAAATGGGAAAAAAAGAAAAATCTTGACCAGTTTCTGGCCATCACCCTGTCACCCGGTGTGTGTGTGTGGGGGGGGCACTGACATTGTCCTCCTGAAGCTGACGTGTGTGTGTTGCAAATAAAGCAAATAAGCAATGATCAGAAATATTAATTCTGTCATTCCCAACATTGGAAGCCAGGGCAGCAGTTGAAGTAATTCTGAACTTGAATCCGAAACATCACTATGAACTCTCCTGCGTTTACCCTTTAAAAGAAAACGTGTCTGGCCCGGCCGGGCGTGGCTCAGCGGTTGAGCGTCGACCTGGGATCCAGGCGATCAGGGTTCGATTCCCGGTCAGGGCACATGCCCGGTTGTGGGCTTGATCAATGACTCTCTCATCATTGGCGTTTCTATCTCTCTCTCTCCCTCTCCTTTCCTCTCTCTGAAATCAATAAAGATGTATTTTTAAAAAGAAAGAAAGAAAATGTATCAATAAAGATGTATTTTTAAAAAGAAAGAAAGAAAATGTGTCTAGTCCACGGACAGGGCCTGGAAGTCACACCCCTTCCTCCAGGCAAAGAGACACAGCTCACATCTCAGGGGTCCCGGGAGACCCTTCCTCCTGGAGTCAGGGCCTCGAGGCCTGGGGCCTCCAAGCAGGACCCTCGGGTGATAGTACAGCGATCGAGTTTCTTGCCAGCTCTCCTGCCCTTGAGGCCTTGACCCTGAGGGGGTCACCTGCTGCCCACCGCCCCCCCTCCCAGCCTGGAACACGACCGTTCACCTCTGCACCCGCCTCCCCGCACTCCCAGACACTGCCTCAGCCGCAGGACCCAGCGCCTCGGCTCCCACTCGGCCCTGCACCACCCTCTCTCCACGCGTATGACCTTGGGCGTGACAGGAGCCTCAGGTCTCCCATCTGTAAGGGAGAGGCCCCTCCTGCTTTAGGGACCACGCACAGACAGTGAGAATGGCAGCCCTGTTGGTGGCCACCAGGGCGGCCTGGCTCCACCAGAGACCAACTCTTTCCCCAGCAGGTGCCTCACACGTGGCATCGGGTGAATAAAACACTTTAATAAAAGGGAAACGGCTTGATGGGATGTCCCTGGGACATGAGACCGAGAGCCCGGGGCTCCGGCCAGAGGCGCTGGGCCTCGGCGTCGCCCGCGGACCCCGGCACCTAGTACTTGAGCAGCCAGAGCGGCTTGTGCTGGCTCAGCGCCGTGAAGTAGGACCACCACCAGGGCTTGCTCCCGCTGCCCGGCTGCCTCCGCAGGGGCTCCCGGCCGGGCTCCTCGGGCTCCCCGTGGGGGCCCGCACCCCCTGGCGGGTATCGGAGCCCAGGCCCGCCTCTCCGAGGCCCGGGAAGGAATTTCTTGGGTCCGGTCCCCAGTGGCTGGAGAATAAAGTCCACCCGGCCGGCCCTCTTCATCCGGGCGGGGATGGTGACTTTCTTGATGACCTTGGAGTAGCCGGGAGCTTGAGCAATAACTATGTGGGATCCTGGGGGGAGCAGTCTCCAATAGTCGCCATCTGGGGCTGTTGACAAATAGAATAAAACAGTTCTCAGACCTGGGCTCAGAGTCAATCTGGAGATGGTGAGTAATGGGAGTCAGAGGGGGCGTTAGTCTGGAAGCAGAGAGACCCCAAACTTACACTTGCCTCTGTAATGACCTGGAATGCCCTTCCCACCTCCTCCCCCATCAAACTCCTATTCATCCCTCAAAGCCCTGCTCAGGCGCCACCTCCTCTCTGAAGCCTTCACAGGCCACCCCACCTCCCATCCCCAGCTCACACACTTAGCCCTCCCTCCCTCCTCTGGACCAGGTAACTCATATCAGTGTATCTGACTTTCAAGTCAGCTGTGAAATCCTGAGGGCACCTGGAGCCCTTACTGGACGGGCCAGTTTATCAGTGGGACCTAAACTCCGGGATGTGAACAAACGGGCTCATGGACTGGACGCAGCAGCTCCCTCCTGTGATTTTTGAGAAGGTGGCTTTTCCCAGCACAGTTTTTATTTCCTCATAAGTTTTTATTGGGGAAGATTTCAAACATTTCACACTGATTTTTTTTATGTATTTTTAAAAAATCCTCACCTAAGGCTGTGCTGAGAGGAAGGGAGAAAAAAAAACATTGATGTGAGAGAGAAACATCGATCGGTTGCCCTCTGTACATGCCGGACTGGGGGTCAAACCAGCCACCCAGGCATGTGCCCTGATGGGGAACTGAACTGGCAACCTTTCGGTCACAGGACGATGCTTAACCAGCTGAGCCACACTGGCCAGGCACCCCAGCACCGTTACTTCTTGACGAGCATGGCGACTCGGGCGCAGAACGGCACTCACCTGTGGTGATGTCATGGCGAATCCCCTTGACGGAAATGCGGGCGTTTTTAACCGGCTTGCCGAACTTGTCCATCACCACGCCCTTGATGCCCCGGTGCACCTGTGGGAGCAGAGGCCAGGACGTGGCATGGCATGGGCCCTGCAGAGCCTGCCAGCTGCCCAGCCGGTCCCCGGCCAGCTCCATGGAGCCTGGGTCTCGGGTGGTTGAGCCCACCCCTCGCTTGGCCTTTTTGAGTAAGTCACTCCCCTCTCTGGCCTCAGTTTCCTCATCTGTGAAATGAGGGTGACCGGTGGGCCCATCTACGGGGCGGTCAACCCATCCCTGGGTCTGTGAATGACCTGAGTCCTGCTGGAGCGTCCGACTGACAGCACCTCCCACGCTGTGAGCATCGAGCAGAGAACCCTTCTGTCCACCGGCTAACACCTGAGTGGCCCCCCCGCCTTCATAATCAGAGCCTTGGCCAGGTTCTCTCCGAGGGGAGGTCCTGAAGGCAGCGTGGGCCACCGGGAGGACAGGGCCAGGGGCTGGGCCCTGGTGTCTCTGACCTTGGGCAAGCTACCTCGCCTCTCAGCGTGGCCGCCCCATCTATGAAGCGGGATCAGGCGGCCTGCTGGGTGCTGGAAGGTTAACAATACATAGTAATAGGGACAGCACCAGAGCTGGGACATGGAGCCACCCCTCCCAGCTGTGCACTGGCCCTGAGCACACCCGTGGGTCCTGCACACAGCCCATGGTGAGCCTGGGATGCAGCACTTTCCTAAAGCAAACCTCCTCCCAGAGCTGCCTGACCCTGCTCACGCGTCTCCTCCTAAAACAGTCGGCAATAGGCAGCCAAACCGCCCTTGCTCTACTGGGCTGAAAACAACCTGGGTCCACAGGTCACATCACATGAGGTCGTGACCACTGCATGGGAGGGGAAACAGCGCAGTGAGACTGGTCTCTCCCAGGAGGCTGCTCCGTCTACCTTCAGTGTGGCCCCAATACCTCGTCAGCTCCCTCACCTGGCCAATTCCTCTCCCCTTCGAGACACAGCTCACAATTCTCTTCCTCCAGGAAGCCCTCCCTGATGACTGGCCACAGCAGGGGCCTCCTCTGGGGTCCCACGGCCATGGGCTTCCATTCTCCCAGGCCTGACCTCACTGTAATGTCACTGACTACTCTCCTGGCCCCAACCTGAGAGCAGAGGCCAGACACATAGTAGGGCCTCATTCGACGTCAGCTTGCGCTGGTTGGGTTTTATTCTGTCCTTGCCCACAGGCTGAGGACTCGTCTTCCTGTGGAACCCGGACGTGGAGCTCTCTGGCAGGAGGGAGAAAAAGCGAGCACCTCTCCTTTCCCCTCCCCACAGCCCAGGGAGATGGAGACACCCTCCCAAGGCCTGGTCAGGATCACGGCGAAAACGGCCTCAATGGGCCACGACAGGCCCGATCCTTATCAGAAGCCGGCCGGCTTTCCTGAGGGGTCGTCCTCAGGGGCAGCCATGCCCGACCACGGGCTGCCCAGCCATCCACAGCATCCCGCTCGCTATTAAATCTTCATATCCCAAGACTTCACATACAATATCCTCGGAGCAATCCCAGCTCCACTCAAGGCTCCTTAAAACTCATTTTCACCAGACGGCCGTAAAATGAAATGGGGGGGGGGGGGCTGGCCTCGAGCCATGACTGAATGATGACTCGCCCCACACAGCCAGAGGTCGTTGGCTCGGCCATAAAACAGAAACCCAAACGCTAATGTCGTCCAGTGGTTATCTCTGCCTTTCTCCTGTTGCTATGGCGGCTGACCCCTGGCTCTGCCTGGCTCTCGCCTAGAGGAAGGTCCCTGATCTTTCTAGAAAGGAAGAAAGTCATGGACAGAACTGGGACCTGGGGCAGGCAGGTCTCAGTTCACGCTCTGGGCAGTCGCTGGTGACAATGGACAGATCGGCCCCATCACCCTCTGTCTCTCCTCTGGCTGTCACACAGCCGCTGAGAGCCAGGGACAGGAGCCGGGCATGGCCCAGAGACCCCAGACCAGCACCTTCCTTCCCCGGCACCCACTCCTCCATCTATAAAATCGGCACCTGTCTGCTGCCCAGGACTGGTGCCAGAATTTTTAAAAAAAATATGTTTTTATTCATTTTGAGAGAGAGGGGAAGGGAGAAGGAGAGAGACATAGAAACATCGATGATGAGAGAGTCATTGATCAGCTGCCTCCTGCACGCTCCCTACTGGGGATCGAGCCCACAACCCGGGCATGTGCCCTGACCGGGAATCGAACCTTGACCTCCTGGATCCTAGGTCGACGCTCAACCACTGAGCCACGCCGGCCGGGCTGCATTTCATTTTGACTCCCTCATTCCTCTCCTGCCTGCTGCCTTATTCAGAACCCCGTGCCACCCCCCGGCTGTGAGCCACACTGGGGAGACTGAGGTCTGGGGCAAGGCTGGGAGAGGTGGCTGGACACCTGGCATCGAGTCCCTCCTCTGTCACCTGAGACTTGAGTCTCGAAGTCCAGTGAGGGGTTATTTTAGTCACGTTGTCCAAAGCCCCCACTCACTACCCCCTCAACTATTCCTGGGAGACCTCGGCAGCAGTCACCCCTCCCCCTCCCTCACCAGCCTGTGTCATCCCGTCTGCGGGCAGACGTGCCCAGGGCCCTGGACCACACAGACACCCTGCTGCCCAGAGCCGGGCCTCGCCCTGCCCGGTGCCCACCGCATTCCTATGGCCACCGGGGCCCTCGCCCACTGGCCCCTGCCCGAGCTCTCCTTGTCCCATCACCTTCCCCCTACTCCTTCAATACACAGCCCAGGTACTGCCTCCTCCAGGAAGCCCCCACGGCCTCTGAGGCTGGGTCAGGTGCTTCCCCTGGGCTGAGCCTGCCCCTGACTCTCTCCTTGTTCAGTTGTGCCCCTTTGGGCCCTGAGGCCCTTGCTATACCGGGACCCCCCCCCCAGGGCACGGCCTGTGGGCGGAGGCCAGGGAGGCTTCGGTTGTGAATAAGTGGGCGCTTAACTAACAAACAGGTGAAATATAACTACGTAGGTGGGCAGGGAGCCCCCATGCAGAGTCTAGAACCCCACGCTGGAGGGGCGCCCTCGCCCCAGCCCGCGGGCAGAGCGAGGCTGCCGCTCACCATCTCCACGAAGCTCAGGAGCGGCTCCTTGTTGTGCTCCCAGAGGGTGTGGAGGGCCTCCTCGGGGGGGAACTTCACGCAGCCCAGCTCCACCGTGATCTCGAAGCAGTTGCTGTGCAGGTAGTTGAAGTCGGACATGCCTGCGGCACAGGGGCAGCTGAGCGGCCACATCGGGGGCCGCGGGGTCACAGGGGCAGGTGGCGGGGTCGCCGCCCCGCCCCACAGACGGGCGAGGGAGGCACAGGCGTTTGGTCCCACAGGTGAGGGGCCCTTGCTCCGTGCCCAGCCCCCACCCAGCCAGCTTTAGCAAACAACGGCGCGGGACGTCCAGCTCAAGTTGGGTTTTGGAGAAACAGCGAATAACGTTTGAGGTAAGTATATCCCCAGCTGTATTGGGGACATACTCACAAAGCACCGCAAATTCTTCCTCATCTCCCTGAAATTCGACTTTAACTGGAGGTCCTGTTCCGTCCAGCAGCCCCACTTAACCCTCAGACAGCAAAACCGAACTGGACGCACGAGTGGGGTGTGGAACCGGCTGCTCATTACCCAGAGATGGCAGCGGGGTCCCAGGTCTTGCTCTGCCACCAGAAACTAGTCTCCCAGCCCATCTTCTCCAAGGGTCCAGGATCCAGCTCCCAGAGAAAGCTGCTTTGGAGGGACCCTGCCCTGCCCTCCAGGATAGGCCCCTGCCCTGGCCCCGCCCACGACAGGCCCCGCCCCTGCGACAGGCCCCGCCCCTGCGACAGGCCCCGCCCCTGGCCCCGCCCCCAACAACAGGCCTCGCCCCCCACGACAGGACCCTCATTCCCTCCCCAGCCCAGCTCCTCCCCCTGCCCTCCTCTGCCCCGCCCCCCACTAGTCCCCTCCCATTGCCCCCTGCCCCCGCTAGGCCCCTTCCATCCCCCTCCCCGCTAGGCCCCTTCCCTGGCCCCGCCCTCCACGACAGGCCCCTCCCCTGGCCCCGCCCTCCCAGCTAGGCCCCCCCACCTCGTTAGGCCCCTCCCATTGCCCTGCCCCGCTAGGCCCCGCCCATTGTCCCGCCCCGCTAGACTCCTCCCATTGCCCCGCCCCTCTAGGCCCCGCCCGTCCCCGCTAGGCCCCGCCCATTGCCCCGCCCCCCTCCCCTGTCCCGCAGGCCGCACCTCCGGTGAAGCTGTACCAGTCGGCCCCGTTGATGATGCTGCCCCTCTTCAGGAAGTTGCCCCCACACCTGTTCTCTGACTTGTCCATCATCATGGGGTGGACATCGGCATAGGCTCTGGCCAGCAACTTAAACATCTGGAAAGGAGACCAGAAAAGAGGTTCCCCGAGGCCAAGAGCAGAGGTGGGGGCTCTGCAGGACGCCCTCTGAGCTAGGGACAGCGGAGGGGCCTCCACAGCGGACACCTGCACACAGGTAAGACAGGGGAACAGTGTCCACGCAGGGGGCACAGCATGTGCAAAGGCCCGGAGGTGGGGCGGCCAAGCTCAGGGCACCTGTGGTGGGTCCGCGGGTACATCTCAGAGCCCCTGCACACCTGGCAACAGGCCCGACCTGGGGCATGGGCACAGGGCAAGGGCGCCCACAGGAGCTCAGGTGAGGCCAAGCATGATGGGCAAGGGTAAGTCAAATAAGGACACAGGCCAGGGGCCATGGAGACCAGCCTGCCCGGATCCTGCCACCTGTGACACTGGACAAACCGAGCTCATTTCCACTGGGGTGGGGGTGGGTCCCCAGGGTTTGGCGGGCAGCTCGGAGCTGGAGCCCAGCTCAGGAGCAGGATTTCGGGTGGAGCAGGGAGGTATAGGGGGATTTATGGGGAGAAGCAGGTGGCCGTGGCCAGCCTGGGGGCCTTGAACACTGCCCTGAGGCACTGGCCTTCATCCACGGGGTGCCATGGAAGTTTGGGGGTGACATGGGACACCCTGGCGAACCCCTCATCAGCTCCCCTGCTCCCCAGAGCCTCTCCTGGGACCCTGGTTTCCACAGAGACCACCACGGGCTACAGGGCTGAGGATTATCGATTCCTGATTGATGGCTGGTGGGGAAGATGCTCAGCTTTCTGACCCTGCTGGGACTCATTGAGGTGAACGTGCCCCTTGGGGACACCTTCAGGTATCTACCTCTGAGATCCAGAGGTGCTGTGCCCAGAGCCCAGGGGCTCCCGCTGCCAGGGGCACAGGCCTCGCCTGTGTTGGCCCTGTGCTCTGACAACCCAAGGGAGCCAAGGCCTGGGCACCAGGAGAGAACACCCAGCCACCCCCGGGGGCACTTACTGAGCTCTGAGCACAGAACCTGGCACCCCTGCAGGCCCAGGCCTGTGCTGGCTGCCGGAGTCCATAAGCAAGTTAATAAGCGAGGGAAGGAGGGAAGGAGCCCCCAGCGAGCAGGTGAGGCGGGGAGCGAGTCGGGGAGCAAAAGAAGGCAAGGGGCCTCCCCGACCACCCTCCCGTCTCAGACTTTCACCCAAACAACAATGGGAAGGGACCCAGTCCCACCCGTCACAGACCAGCCTGCGTGAGCTCCAGCACCGGGCACCGGGACCCGGGAGGGCCATGGCTGGGGGCCTGGAGAGGGTCCCGTCATGCTCGCAGGCCTCACCCCTGCTGGGAGGACCAGGGAGGGAGGCCCGGGGAGGAGAAGGGCCTCCTCGGGGCCCAGGTGATGCGGGTGCCAGAATTCCCACCGGGGCCCACTGCACACCCCTCCGGGGGAGCTGATCCTGAAACCCGCCAGGCCCACGGGAAGGAGGGACGGCCTGAGCCCGGCGGGTGTCATGCGCGCTGCAGCACTGCCCTCTGCTGGCGGCTCCCGGAGCTGCCCTCCCCTCGGACAGGAAACACCAGGCAGCCTGGTGGGAGGGCAGGTGGCACAGTGCCCACCCTAGAGGCCCCCAGGCTGGGACACCGACGAAAGGTGGGGTGCAGCAGAGGAGGGAGTGGCTGCTTCCAGCTGGGCTGGAAGGCTTCCTGGAGGAGGGGGCTCTGGAGCTGGGCCTGGAAGTCTCCTAATGATTCAGCGACTCTCTGGGCTCAGAAAGGACGGACACTACGCCAGCCCAGAGGGCACTGCCCACACCGCAGCTCACCCTGCACCTATGGCATACCCACCCCGCCATGGTGCCCACCTCTCACCTTCTCGTCTGGTGTGGGAGAGAACATCTTCTCCTCGTGGGGGTGCTGGGAGAAGTCAAAGGGGTAGGACACCACCAGGTCGCCCCCGTGGAGGCTGGCCGAGAGCACGAAGGGGGCGGTCCGCATCCACTTCATGATGGCCTTCGTCTCGGGGGCCACCTGCCCAGGATGGAGGAGCTGTCTCAGGACAGGGAACCACCTCACTGACCGCCTGGCTCGGGCACCGCCGGGCTCTCGCACCTGCAGCTCCTCCTGCCTGTCAGTCTTCCTGCCTCTTCGGGATGTCACTTCCTCCAGGCAGCCTTCCTAGGCGCCTGTCCCTGAGCACTTGCCAGGCTCTAGGTGCTCTCAATACATGCTCCCCGAAAGCCACCAACGCTCAGCAAGGAGCTATGGCCAGAGGGTAAGGCACTAACCACCAGGCTCTCCTGTCCTGGGGAGGGGCCACCCCGCAGGCCCTGGAATAACAGGCCCCCGGAAGGATGTGTGACTGGGCTGGGCGCGGGCGGGGCGGCTCCTACCTTACCCCCCCAGTAGTGCTGTGGAATGGCGATGTGGTCGGTGCGTGTGCCACGGGCGGCAACCAGGCGGTAGAACTCAGAGGTCAGGTCGGGGAAGTTTCGGTTCAGGTCCAGGTTCTGAGCGTTCTGCCTGCCGCTCGTCCACCCGTTGTAGCCGGCGCCCTGAAACAGGCCGCCCCACTGGGGTCAGCCCACCGCCCTGCTCCTCCTGGAGGGCGGGCTGTGGTCCCTCTGGCTTTACGTGAACTTGGAGCACGTCCACCCTTGACCCCCTCCGCCTTTTCTCTGGCCCCTCCTGCCCGGCCTCCTTGCTGACTCTCCAACCTGAGGGCCTGGCACTGGCTGCCCCCCCTGCCTGGAGTGTCCCCCAACCTTTACACACTGCTCCCCCCCTCCTGAAGCTCAGAGAGCTTCCGACCTCCAGCCAGCGCCCTCGCCCTCGCCCGACCCCCTCTCGTCGTTTTCTCTGGAGTGGCATCACCTTTGTGACACACCACGGACTTATCACATCTGTCCCCGCTGCCCAAGCCGACGCTGCTGCTGCTGAATCCTCGGCCCCCAGCACGGGGCACACGCGGCCCCTCCCCGGCTGCCAGCAGACGAGTGACTGAGTGGGGGTGTCGGGGCACAGCCCTCACCGTGCCACCTCGGGGCTCACCTCGGCAGCCGCCACCTCATAGCCGTCGGGGTTCATGGAGGGCAGCAGGTGGATGCGGGTGGTGTTGAGCAGGCGCTGGATGCGGGGGCTGCCCAGCAGGTACTCGGAGCACAGGTACTGGGCCAGGTAAATGAGCATCTCCCGTCCCGCCACCTCGTTGCCGTGGATGTTGCCGATGAGCTTCACCTCGGGCTCCACTGGGGGAGACAGGGTGGCCTGGGGGTGGTCTCGGAGCCCCCGGCTCCCCTCAGCCTAAGGCCCCCTTGGCAGGGGTGGCCAGTTCCGGGACCCACTCGTATTTGTTTTGGCCCCAGTGTCTCCGGCTAATGAGGTCTCCCTGAGGCCATCACTTTCGTTGGGGTCATTTGTTATGTTTAGACGTAATTAGCAGCAGGAGGAAGCGAGAATATTAATTAATAATACATGGTATCGCTGGTCTGTGCGAGTTTCACTGACGGCCACGCTTCAGCTTGTGTAATAAATTAAGGTAACACTGGTGCTTCGATGGGCAGGCAGACAGCCAATAAATGAGTAAATGAATGGAAAGAAGGAAGGGGGGGGAGGGATGGATGGAGGGATGGATGAACAGGCGGGTGGATGGATGGATGAACAGGTGGGTGGATGGATGGATGAACAGGCGGGTGGATGGATGAATTCTAGGGAAAAGTGAACCAGGAGCCTGGCAGCCTTGCTAGCTGGGTGACCTGAGGCAGGTCACGTCTCCTCTCTGACCCTCACATTACTCATCTGGGCAACGGTGCCTCGCTCCCTGGCTGTGTGTGGTCCACGGCCTTGCAGCTGCGGGAGCAAACCCTCTCGTTCCTCCTGAATCTGGAGGGTGTAAAGGACCCTGGGGCTTCCACAGCAGTCAATTTCCTTGCCTTCCGGGCAGGGAGCACCCCTCGTCCACACTTTCCAAAGCTGCAGGCCTTTGAATTTGGCAGAGCCCGTCTTTAGTCTCTTCTGGGGATTGGTGAGGGACCAGCCTTCGCCACGAGCTGGGGGGGCAGGAGGCAGGGTGGCCTTGGAGGCTGAGGGGCTGCATGACCCCCGTCCATGCTGCCCAAGCCAGTGGGAGAACTGGACTGAGGGTGGCCAGCCCAGCAAAGGTGTATTTTTCCATAACTTACAAGGACCAAGGGCTGAATGGGGTCTGCTTCTAGATCCACCCCGGCCGACTCACGTGGTCACGGGGATGGACACGCAGGGGGCAAGGCCGGGGAAGGACTGGCCCCTCACCCATCCCCGGGAGAGGCCTGGAGAGGGCCCCGTGCTCGATGCTCTTGGTGCCCTGAGGGGCGGGGGGTTCACAGTCACCTGGCCACACAGGGAGCAGGCTGTCCAGCCAGGGGCAGGGTCTGGATTCAGGGCCAGACCCCAGCCCCGGCCCCAGGGCCCACTGCCTTGTCCCCGCCTGCCCCTGAAATTCAGTCCCATGGTCACTTTTCTCAGTGCCCGGGCTCCTGGCCCGAGCAGCCCTTGGCCAGTCATGACTGGAGTGAACTGTGACGGGGGTGAAGTCTGACTTTGCCGGGAAAGGACAAATATGTGGCATTTTCCACGTGACTGTCCCTCATCTCAGAACAGGACGGCTGGGGCTGGTAAGACCTCAAATGGATGTGGGCTTTTCATGGAAAAGGGGCTTTTTTCACACGCTCTGTGATATAATGTTCACCACGCAGCTGAAAGGAGCCAGCACTGGGCGCTGCACACACCCGCCTGGGGCCTGGGCGCACACAGAGCCTGCAGCCTGGAGCCCTGCCCCCCCCCGACTCCTCCCTGAGGGTCCCCCGACTCCCAGCAACATCGCTAAGTGGCTCCGCGTGGCCTGTGGGGTGTAGCCGTGCACCAGGCAGAGCCCTGTCCCCTGAATACCAGGGGCTCTGATTAGAACCCTGGACCCCGGCGTGTGCACCCCAAGGCCAAGCAGACCCCGGAGCCTTTCCCAGAAGCTGGGACCCCCCCAGCCGCTCGCTGGGGCGCCTGCCCGTGACGGTGGCTTACTCAGCTCGTGCTGGCCGGGGCGAGCCGAGAGCTCTATGACCAGCAGCTCCTTGCCGTCGAAGCTGCGCCCGATGCTGTAGGTCCTGGCGATGTGGGAGCAGCGGGCCGCCGTCCGCCTCAGCACCCGCACCATCCTGGCGTAGGAGTGGTGGGTGAAGTCAATGAAGGTGGCCGGCAGCCCGGACGGCAGCGCCTCCTCCGTGTCCAGGCCCCCTGGGGAAGAGCGGGGGTGCCAGGGTCAGCCTCAGGCCGGCCTGCTGCCCCCCACGCCTGGCCCCCAGGACTGCTTGGGACCGGGAACGCCCCGGCGCCCTCACAATCCCCCACCTCCAGCGCACTTTGGACAATCTGTTTTCCTTTGAAATTAAAAATCCCTCTGATTTTTTTTTTTTTAGAGAGAGAGGAAGGGAAAGGGAGATGGAAACGCTGATCAGCCACCTCCTGCACATCCCCTACGGGGGTCGAGCCCACAGCCTGGGCATGTGCCCTGACGGGGAATCGAACTGGGCACCTCTTGGTGCAGGGAACGGGCTCAACCACTGAGCCACAGCAGCCGGGCCCCTCCACAATTCTTAGTGTCCACAGCTAATAACAGCACCCAACAGACGTATAAAGCAACGTAGTTCCTAAGTTACTGTGAATAAAAGTAGTAACTACTTTGGAAATTTTATAAAATACAGAACAGAGGAAGAGACAGGCCTACAGAGCCCTCAGCCCAAAGGAAACTGCTTGTCCTGCAGCCTCCGGACTGTGTTTCCGTTTCCCAGGACCACCTGCCGGAACCTGGTGCCAATGTGGGTCCCCGCCCGCTGAGACCCCGTGATCATGGGGCTCCCCTCCTGCCGGGACCCTGTGCCAACCCGGGTCCCCATCTGCCTGTTTACTCAGCATCCGGATGGAAAAAATTTCGACACCGTGGGCCAGGCAGCACCAGCTCTGCCAGGCGCATCCAGCCTGAATCCCGCCACCTGAGGGCCCGGGCGACTGCTGCTCTACCCTGACCCACAGGACAGTGAGCACAGCTGGGCGCGGGGCACCTTCCCCATTCTTCTCAAAGCTTCCTTAGGAGGAATTCCTGGGCTTCTAGGTCGGGGGAGCCACAGCCCCCTGGACTTCCCGCCCGCTCACTAGAGCGCACCCGGGTCCTGGTCCCGGCCGCTCCCTGCCCGCCTCCTCCCCACCCGGGGTCTGTGTGCCCGCGCTGGGCCCTGCAGGCTCACCCAGGGAGCACCCACAGTTAACCGGGGTCTGTGTGCCCGCGCTGGGCGCTGCAGGCTCACCCAGGGAGCACCCACAGTTAACCGGGGTCTGTGTGCCCGCGCTGGGCGCTGCAGGTTCACCCAGGGAGCACCCACAGTTAACCGGGGTCTGTGTGCACGCGCTGGGCCCTGCAGGCTCACCCAGGGAGCACCCACAGTTAACCGGGGTCTATGTGCACGCGCTGGGCCCTGCAGGCTGACCCAGGGAGCACCCACAGTTAATGCTTCTCCCTGAGTGTCTCCTCTGCCCTGTGGTTTTGTTTCTGCTCAAACACATGGAACCGGCAATTTGGTGGCGGAGTTGCCCAAAATACTCCCTTCCCAGCCAAGCCCATGGGCCTTCCCAGGGCGGAGAGTCTGGCTCCTTCCTCTCCCTCCCAGCCCCGCCCCACCGCCCGGGCCGGTTTCCGGCCTCCGCACACGCAGAGTGCTGTCCGTGGCCCCCCGGCACCTGCACAGCAGCCCCTGGAGAAGATGGGGCCGACCCCACCCGGAGCCAGCTCCAGGGTTAGCCTGAGCCCCACGCAGCCACGGAGCCGCAGAGCCGGGGCCCAGGCTGGCTGGAGGCAGCCCCTGCCGTCCTCGACATGCCCATGTGAGCCGAGGACCCGACGGGCCCACAGCTCGGTCCACCCAGCACCTGGCTCGCACCTGCCACCACCGCCCCCCAGGGCTCCCTCTCTGTCATCTAGACAATGGGGAGGCGACTACCATCAGGGTGGTTGTGGGTTTAAATGAGACCCACATGCGTGGCACTCAGCCCAGGTCACGTGAGCCTCACTGCTCGTTTCAAGACGTGAGGACGGGAGGCCGGCAGCAGACATCCTGCGCTGTCCAGCATCACAACTGGCCACTTGGGGCTATTTATACTTCACTTAAATTCATTAAAACCAAATCAAATAAAAACTTAGACCCTGAGTCGCTCTAGCCACATTCCAGGCTCAGGGGCCACGTGTGACCAGTGGCGTCTGCCGGGACGGCACCGAGAATGCTCACGCGGCGGAAGGCTGGCGGCCCTGGGGGTGGCAGTCCCGAGCCCCTCCTCTGACCCGCTCTGAAAGCCCAGCAGGCAGCGCAGCAGATGTGGGGTCAGAGGCACGGACAGGCCTTCGGCCCAGGCCCGCGCAGAGCCCTCCCCCTCGGCACCACTGCCGAGAAGCCCTCTCGAACTTCCTTGCACATCTCCTGAGATGAGTGGCTCACCGCCCACGGCCGCCCACTCCACCTCTGCTGGTGTGCCCGCAGGAGGCACCAAAGCCCCGCTCTCTGCAGACCCTACTGCGGCTGCCGTGAGCCCACCGGGACCCAGGGACAGCATTTTATGGGTCTGGCTGCCAGGCAGCACCCTGCGTGCGACCCTTCAGGGCCAGCCGCAGGCAATGACGGGCGTTGCCTCGCAGGCCTCAGGCAGGGCTGTGCCCCCCCCCCCCCCCACCAGCCTGGAGTACAGCCCATGTGCCGCAGCGTCCTGGGGGCTGCCGTCCAGGCCCCAGGCCCCCGGCAGCCACAGTCTCACCGTCTGGGCTCCAGCTCAGGCACCTGGATGCGGCCTCCTCCCAGGCCCTGGCTGAAGCACCTTCCCCCCCCTGACTGTTGTCCTATTGGGCCACCCGGTCGCCTGGCCACTCAGCACCCCGACCCCAGAGCCCCGCAGGCCTCCGCCTACCTCGCAGCTTCTCCAGGGGGTTGTAGCAGTCCTCCCCCTCACCCCCGAAGTAGCGGCCGCAGTCCAGAAAGTAAGGCCAGGCCATGTCGATGGCGTCGAAGGCGGGCAGGCAGGCCTCCCGCAGGCCCTCGCAGACGTGCCGGCAGGGCCTACGCGCCCGGCCGCCCTCGCAGCGCGGGGCCAGCACGGCGCAGCCCAGCAGCCGCAGGTCAGGGTTGCACTGGCCCTCCAGGAGGTGGTGCAGGACGCTCAGCAGGATGTACTCCGAGCTGGACTCCACGGCCTCCCGGGACCGGTGCTCCAGCGGCGTGGGGAAGGCAGTCTGGTTGTAGGCGGCGTCACTGCAGGTCCTGAGCTGCAGGTCCACGCACGTGGCTGGGGAGGAGGGGTCACAGGTCACTCCCCCCCACGAGGACCCAGGAGGACCCACACTGCCATCTGCCACACACTTACTGAAGGTCTGCTGTGCCCAAGCTGACCACAGGGCCAGGGCCCACGGGGAGGGGGTCCTGAAGTCTGGCTGGGGAGAGACGGGGACAAGGGCTACCTCGGAGGAAACCTGGGCCGGTGGGAGGACCAGAGAAGGCTCGTGACCCTGACTGGGCTCAACTGCTCACTAGTGACAAGCCAGCCTGGCCGCTCTGGGTCTCAGCTTCCACATCTGTGAAATGGGGGCAGGAAAGCTAGCCTTGCCAAGGGTTTGCCACCTTCCTTAGGGCACATTGGGGAAATATTTTCCTGCTTTTTAAAAGAAGTCTAGACCCTCCATTTGGAACATAGCAGATGCCCAATCTGGCAGGAGGAGGCTTGAAGAATGCCTGCTGCTGAGCCCTTCAGATATGTCAGGCCCCACATGACCTTCAAAGCCATCCACGAGGGAGCCTCCTCGGTTTACCAGGAGAAAGTCAGGGCCCAGGGGGAGGGCTCGTCCCAGCCTAGTCTCAGCAGGTGCTGCCTGGGGCTGAGACAGGGACATGGAATGAGAAGCGAATGCTGAGGGCAAGGCTGGGCCTCAGTGCAGGGAGCCACCTGGGGGGGGGGGGCTGGCGGTGGCAAGAGGGATGGGGGAGCAGGGAAGAGACAGCTCTGCAGGAGCCAGGAGGAGCTGGAGGCCCGGCTGCAGGGGGAGGTCCTTTCTTGTCCATTTGGTCCCATTTCTAGCTGCTTAAGAAGCAGCTTAGATTTGACTGATGCATTTGATTGACGGATTTGACTGATGCATTTGATTGGCAGATTCATTACACTTCAGAACCACAGGCTTGGCTCTTTAAAATGCTCTGATAGCGCTGGGGGAGGGGCCTGCGTTGCTCTATATACAAAAACGAGGGCAGTCCACACACATACCACTGTCTGAGGCCGTCGGCTCAGGGCAGCCGCCTGCAAAGAGAAAGCAGTGAGGTTAGGGGTGCGGGTCCTGCCATCATCCTAAAACTCACTGGCGCTCGCCGGACATCGGTCCACCGCTGGCCCCTTGGGGCTTCATCTCACTCAGTCTCCACAGCTCCCTCTGCATCTATGTGGCCGTCCCCGTCCCCCCCCCACACTGCACAGGTGCAGAGACCGAGTGTCGCTGGGGTCACATGACCTGCAGAAAGCAAGACAACCAGAATGGAGAGGGTTCCCCAAAGCCAGGGGCTGAGCGGCTCCAGGCAAACCTGCTCCCAGGAGGAAGAAGCCCGCCGGCGTTTGCCCCGTCTCCCTAAGCTTTTGCCGGTGGTTCCCTCCAGCAGCTGAGCAACGCATCTCAGAAAATTCCCGAACAGTGAGCAGGCGGCCTCGGAGCCTCGCCAAGGGATCCACCCACCACTGACTGACCCTGGTCATTCGGAGTCCCCAGGAGTCGGGGCACTGGCTCCCTGCCCTCCAGAACACTTGGCAGGTGCGCTGTTCCTCCACTTCCCGGGGCGCGGGCCTCTTCACAGAGAACAACACACAACAATTATGGGGCTCAGGGGCCCTCCTCAAGGCCCAGACACGTGGACCCAACAGCGAGACCCTGAGAAGTCCCCTAACACCAACCACAGCCACTGTCACCTGCAAGGTCCCTGTCAGAAGCAGGTCTGTGAGCGCCAGGAGGGAAGAACTGACCTGGAGAGCCCTCCAGGAGTCCCCGGGGGGGGGGGCAGCTCAGGAAGCAGGAAGGGAGATGGGGTGCAGGGGAGAGGCGAGGAGGAGCGGGGGGAAGGCTAGGACAAGAGGGAGAAGGCCCGGGATCTAATCCTGTAGCCTCATCTGAACCCTGGGTTAAGTAAATTTTGTTATGAAAGTTAATTTCACCTGTTTCTTATTAGCTCTTTAGTGTGGCTACTAGAAAATGTAAAATTACTGGATGCGTGTGGCAGGCCACACGCGACCGTTACGCCTCACGACCACAAGGTGTCAGCATTTCTTCAACAGAGGGACGGAGGCTGACCGGGGCTGGCCATTCTAAAGACCAGGTGGGCGGTTCCTCCCGGCCAGGGCCTCCTCTAATACCTGAGAAACCTGAATGAGGTCAGAGAGGTCAAGCCACCTGCCCAAGGCCACACAGCGGAGTAGAGGAGTTGGAATTCGAACCTAGACCCGCCTGGCCCCTAGGAGCGGGAAGGTCTCCTCAGACCCCGGGCTCCCTATAGAGACCTGGAGACCTCCACCAGGCAGGGGACAAGGCAGAGGGGAGACAAAGGCTCGGGTTGTCTCTGAGCCCCTGGGGCCCGTGAGATGGGGACAGGCTTAGTCCCGGATAGGACAGCCTGGGTTTGAGCTGTCCAGCCCCCCTCGCCCCATGTCCAGCTGCAGCCTGGGACAGGCAGTCCCTCCCACAGTCCACATGTGTAAGGAAGACGGTCTGGAGGAAGGACTTGCGCTAGAAAGTCACCGATGCCCTCGAGGAAGGTGAGGAGGGGTGCCCTGCCCTGCCCTGCCCTGTCCAGAGGAGAGGGCCGCACTTCCCTCTGGGGAGGCAGGTCAGGGAAAGCTTCCCGCAGGGGAGGAACCGGCAAGCCCACCATCCTGGACGTTTCCTAGAGCTTCAGGGGCCCAAAGGAGGGTGCACCCGGGACCTTGTGCAAGTTCTACGCGCATCCCGCATGCAGGCCCGTGTGCCCAGGGCTCGCTCACACACCTGTGCACCCACACGCCCTGGCTGGCCCTGGTCTTCTGCAGAAAGGAGGGGGAGGCAGAGGGGAGGGAGCGGTCAGAGGAGAGAGTAAGAGACGAACGGCCAGTGTGGACACCTCTGAGGGCCCTGGGGCTTCGGGCTCCGGGCAGTCCCTTCGCAGGTGCGGCCAGTTCTCAGGTGTCCACCAGCCCCGCCCACGAGAGACTCGGATTCTGACGCCCTGGGACCCTGACCCCAGGGGACCCCGCCCTCTGGGGGGGCAGGTGTCTGCTGCTGACGGGGCTCTGAGGACAGCGGACTAGGTGCAACCCCACCTTTTGACAGGAAGGGAAACTGAGGCCCAGGCCAGCAGAGGAGGTGTGGTGAGAACCCCAGGCTCCGCAGGTCCCACACTCTCAGGTGAGGTCTCGGGCAGACGCCTCCCCTTGAGGGCCATGGGGCCCCTCTCCATGCCTGAGCCTCCCAGCAGCCCGCACCCCTCCCGGGCACCCCTCCCGGGCACCCCCCGCCGGGCCCTCTGCGCCTCTCGGGGAGCCCCCGTCCGCATCACGGCAGAGCTGGGGGCCGAGGCTCCAGGTGGCCGGGGTGCAGAGCCCCGGCTCCGGCTCCCGCGCCCCACCTGCCGGGCGCCCCTCCCGCTGCGCCCTGGCCCGGCCGGACCCCAGGTCTGCGCAGGGCCCTCGGGTGCCCCAGCCCCGTGCGCCCCGCGAGCCCCCCCCCCGGGCCGACCGCGGGTCCGGGCGCAGGGCGCCCGCCTGGGGGGTTCTCCCCGGACCGGGGGGGGTCCCCGTTCCCCGCAGGGCGCCCGCCTGGGGGTTCTCCCCGGACCGGGGGGGGGTCCCCGCTCCCCGCAGGGCGCCCGCCTGGGGGGCTCTCCCCGGACCCGGGGGTCCCCGCTCCCCGCAGGGCGCCCGCCTGGGGGGTTCTCCCCGGACCGGGGGGGGTCCCCGCTCCCCGCAGGGCGCCCGCCTGGGGGGCTCTCCCCGGACCCGGGGGTCCCCGCTCCCCGCGGGCGCGCGCCTCACCCGCGGCGTCCCGGGCGGGCCCGCACCCGGGCCAGGCGGCGGCGGCGAGCGCGGCGAGGGGCAGCAGCCGCAGCATCGCGCGGGCAGTGATGTGGCAGCGCCGGGCGCGCGGCTACGGCGCCGGGGGCGGGGCGCGGACCCTCCCGGGGCCCAGGCACCGCCCCGGGGCGGGCGCCCGCCCGGCTTCCAGCCTCGGCCCCGGCGCCGAGCGCCACGTCCCCGCACGGCCCCCCCCCCCCCCCCCCCCGCCGAGCGCCCAGCCCGCTCCAGGCTCCGTCCCGCGGGGCGCCCCCTCCCCGCCCGGCGGGGTGACGACCCCCAGCGCCCGGGGTTTCAGTCCCGGGAAGGGCAGGTGGCGCCTCCGGGGCCTTGGGGGACCCCCCCCCCGAGGCTGGCCCGCTCTGCGCCCTGGCGAGAAGCCCCTGGGGCTTTGCTCTCCGAGGGCCCCGCGGGGCGCCTGGCACGGCCGTCCTCCCCGACGTGCCCAGGCCGCCAGCTCAGGGCACTGAAGGGGACGGTGGCTGTCCCAGGGGGTGGCCCAGGGGCTCAGGGAAATGAGCCTCCCCTCCTCCCTCCTCCCTCCGCACCCCAGATGAGGGGGAGGGCCCGGGCAGACGCCCCCGGCTCCAGGGGGACCTGTTCACACCCGGGGGGGCCCCTTCCCCCTGCCCCCCGAGGGCACGCCCATGCCCGGGGCCCAGGGGCCTGGGAGGAGGGAGGCCCGGACCCTCGGCCGCGCACTAAGGGAAAGGGGGCCCAGCCTGCCGTCTCCTGTCAGGGCCAGGGCTGCTCTGGGGACCAGCCAAAGCCTCTGCGCCCCCCCATGGAGCTGGCCAGGTGAAGGCCGCCACCCAGATGTGCACACACCTGCCCAGCAGCCTCCTCTCAGCCCGGGGCCGCAGCAGCCAGTGTGCCCGGCCCGAGCCTGGGGGCAGCGCTGGCCAGACGCGGAGGCTCAGGGCCCAGCGGTGCCAGGGCGCCCGCCCCCATCAGGAACCAGGCGCATTTACCAGCTGTGCTGGCAGCTGCCCCTCAGCCCAGAGGCTGGGTGCCCGCGACGGTACCCGCTGTGGAGCAAGTGCAGGGAACGGGCTTCGGTCCCTCCTTGGCACCACCTCACGGACTCCAGCTGCCATTTCAGCGCCCCCGGAGCCTGGGCGCTGGGGTCCTCGCTGCCCTCTGTCGCCCCGGGGGCAGCCTCGCCCTCCCCGGAGCCCCTGGGCCGGCTCCACCGGCCTCTGCGGGCGCCGCCCCTCAGCTGCCCCCTGGCTCCTGACCCAGGAGGGGAGGGAATCCGGACCCCTCCTCCCTGTGTGCCCAGGCGGAGGCGGGGGTCTCCCTGCTGCCCCCTCCCGCGGGCGGTCCGGCTCTGGGCCTGGGCCCTCAGGTGGCCGCCCTCAGGCCCGATCCCGGCCCTTCCTGGGTGGGTTCTTCTCACTGGTACGTGGGATCCTGATACAGCTTTAAGCGGGCGGGGTTTCAGGTTTGATGAAAAAGGGTCAGTGTTAGCTGTTGTTAAAGACCCAGCGAGGACTTGGTAACCCCGCCAGGGCCACCCTGCTCCCCCCCGGGAAGCTGGAAGGAACGGCTCCCACCCGAGGGTGCTCAGCCGAGACAGCTGGCCCGCCAGTGGCTGTTGGGGGCAGTGACAGGCGGCTAACCCCCCCCCAAGGGCCAAGAGGTGTGGGGGTCCTCCTTGCTCCACCGAATGCCCAGCCCCCTCGGGGCCAAGAGGGGTGGGACAGCAAAGGCCAGGCCTGCAGGGTCAGGACGGGGCGGTGACCCCGCAGTGGGAGCGGAGCCTGAGGGAGAGCCCCGGGCCGCCGTGAGTCTGCGTGGCTGCCTGCGGACCAGCTGCTCGTTCGTGGCAGGAACTCAGGCTGTTTCATCACGTTAATCCACTCCCGAGGCACTCGGACTGCAGCTGGCCGCGCCCGCTGGCCGGGAAGGGGTGTCGTCGCACGCAGCCCGGGGGCGCTGCCAGCAGGGAGGCCCAGGCAGTGAGTGGCTCCTGCCCCCCCCCCCCCCAGTGCTCGGAGACCGGAGGGGAGCCCGGTGCCGCTGGCGGGTCGGAGGCAGCGGGAGGTCCCCAGGAGCAGGCAGCCCCCCCCCAGCACAGGGGCAGGTCGAGTCGGGTCATCCTGGGAGCTCGGCAGGGGACTCGCTTTCCTGGCAATTTCGTAGCTGGCTTCGGGCAAATGCAGAGCCAGCATTTTCCCCTTTGCAGAGAACCGGAGGGCGTTCTGGGTGGAATGTTTATTGGTTCACGAAGTCCTTGGGACTCAACACTGCCGTGCAAGACATGTAAGTCCACGTGAAAGGTACCTTTCAAATTAAAAAGGGGCCACGAGCCCAGCGGGAAGAAGGCACAGGGAGTGAGCCACACCGGCTGGCAGAGTGTTCTAGGATGCCCAGCACAGGGAGTGAGCCACACCGGCTGGCAGAGTGTTCTAGGATGCCCAGCACAGGGAGTGAGCCACACCGGCTGGCAGAGTGTTCTAGGATGCCCAGCACAGGGAGTGAGCCACACCGGCTGGCAGAGTGTTCTAGGATGCCCAGCACAGCGAGTGAGCCACACCGGCTGGCAGAGAGTGTTCTAGGATGCCCAGCACAGGGAGTGAGCCACACCGGCTGGCAGAGTGTTCTAGGATGCCCAGCACAGCGAGTGAGCCACATCACCTGGCAGAGAGTGTTCTAGGATGCCCAGCACAGCGAGTGAGCCACATCACCTGGCAGAGAGTGTTCTAGGATGCCCAGCACAGGGAGTGAGCCACACCGGCTGGCAGAGAGTGTTCTAGGATGCCCAGCACAGCGAGTGAGCCACATCACCTGGCAGAGAGTGTTCTAGGATGCCCAGCACAGCGAGTGAGCCACATCACCTGGCAGAGAGTGTTCTAGGATGCCCAGCACAGCGAGTGAGCCACACCGGCTGGCAGAGTGTTCTAGGATGCCCAGCACAGCGAGTGAGCCACACCGGCTGGCAGAGAGTTCTAGGATGCCCAGCACAGCGAGTGAGCCACACCGGCTGGCAGAGAGTGTTCTAGGATGCCCAGCACAGCGAGTGAGCCACACCGGCTGGCAGAGAGTGTTCTAGGATGCCCAGCACAGCGAGTGAGCCACACCGGCTGGCAGAGAGTTCTAGGATGCCCAGCACAGCGAGTGAGCCACACCGGCTGGCAGAGAGTGTTCTAGGATGCCCAGCACAGCGAGTGAGCCACATCACCTGGCAGAGAGTGTTCTAGAATGCCCAGCACAGGGAGTGAGCCACACCGGCTGGCAGGGGTTCTCCCCTCTGTTTCCCGGTTGTCACCCTTGGTTTTACTTATTCAGTCAGCGTGTGGCTTAAGGGCCAGGATGTGCACGCAGGGCGCAGGGGCCGGCCGTGGCGTTCACCCCCCTGAGCAGATAGCCTGGGGAAGGGAGGAGGGTGGGGCACGGGGGGCGAGACCCAGAGCCCCGGTGCGGTCCCCAACTCAATCCCTCGACGCCCGTCCGCGGGGCCCCTGCCTGTCCTTGCGATGCGGGACCAGAGCCCAGCGGGGCCCTGGAAGCAGGAGGCCTCAGAGGCCCGCCGACCGCAGCCGGAGCGCCAGGGCCGCGCTGGTCACACGGATGGGGCAAAGCGACGACGAAGGACCCGCTGAAGATGCCCATCCTCGTGGGGCCGTGGTGGCACCGCCCCTGCCGACAGCGGCCCAGGCCGACGTCTGTCCCCAGGGGTAGGACAGCGGCAGGCGGGCGCCGCGGGGTCGCTGGCGGAGCGCGACGGGAAGTGACCGCCGGGCGCTGGGCACGCTCAGCGGGGGCAGGACACGGGGCGCGGGGCAGGGTCCGGGAAGCCGGGGGCGCGCGCAGCGTGGAGGGCGCGTGGAGGGCGCGTGGAGGGCGCGGGGCGCCGCCAGCAGCAGGCGGCCCGGGGACGGGCCTGCGGGGAAGGTCCGCGCTCTGGGAGCCGCAGGGCAGCGCCCGCCGTGGGCAGCAGGGGCCCGGCCGGCCCGGCGCGCAGCGGGCCAGGGGCGCAGGGGCGCAGGGGCGCAGGGGCGCAGGGGGGCAGGGGCGCGGCCCGGGAGAGGCGGGGGACGCCCGCGGCGTCTGGGGGAGGCGGAGCCGGCGGCAGGGTCGGGGTCGCGCGAGCGCGGGGTCCGGGGCGCCCTGGCCGAGGCGGAGCCGGAGCCCGAGCCCCGGGGGACGGAGCGCAGAGGCCGTGGCGCAACTCACCGCCCGCGGCGCTGTCCCGGGTGCTGAACGCGCGGCGCTCAGGTGGCCGAGCCCAGGCCTCGGGTGCAGGGCCACGGAGGCTCTTTGCAGTGGCCGCGCCCCAAGGCTCCCGAGCAGATCGGCCCTTGCAGTGGTCACACCTCCCCTGGAGCGTCGGGCGCGGACTCGCGCGGTTGAGACCCCAGGGAGCCCGCCGGCCGCCCCTCACCTTGCGCCTCTCGCTCCTCTCGCGCTGGTACCGAACTAGAGTGACCCCCCGAGGCTTGTGGGGGGCGGGGAGCCGCGCAGGGCCGGCGGAGGGAGAGAGGAGAAGGGCGGAGATTGGGAGGAGCAACCTGCCAACACCTTTGGAGCTGGAGGTCGCCCCTCCCTGGGATTCCTAGCAGCGTTAATAGTAACAGCCCCCAAGTGGAAGCAGCCCAAGTATCCAGCAGCTAATGGATGGGTTCTTTTAAGGTGGTACGTCCATACAGTGGAATACTACGCAGCCCTGAAAAAGGACAGCCCGCCGACACCTGCTACACCATGGAAGAACCTTGAGAACATGCTGCTGAATGAGAGCAGTCGGACAAGAAGAGCACACGTGATGTGACTTTATTTATATGAAGTGTCTATGACAGGCAAATCCATGGAGGCCCAACGCAGATTGGAGGCTGCCAGGGCTGGGGCAGGGGGTTGGGAGTGGCGGCTAACAGGTGTGGGCTTCCTTTGGGGATGGTGGAGGTGTTCTGGAGTCACCTAGCGGTGATGGGTGCACAGCACCGTGAATATACTAAAAACCACTGAATTGTAGATTTAAACTGGGAACTTTCATGGTATGTGAATTACATCTCAATAAACAACGCAATTTTGAAAGTAATGAAAAAAATGGGCGTTTCATGGACCCGTGGGGAAACTGTAACAGGTCTAACGTCTGTGTCATCGGACTCGCGGAGGCCGGGAGCAAGAGGCAGTGCTGGCTTCTCTGCCTCCCACGCTCACGCCTTCCTGCACGCTCTTGTCTCCTGGGCAGCCTCCCTTTACCTTCTCCGCCTGGACAGCCTCCCTTTACCTTCTCCGCCTGGACAGCCTCCCTTTACCGTGAGCTCAGGTCAGATGAAGAGGCCCCTGGAGGGAGGAGGGATCTTTCCAAACCCATTCAGGCATCACGCTGGCCAGGAGAGAACTCGGGGTGCACGGCGGGGCCAGCCCTGGCTCCCCCACACAACCCTCAGGCTCTCTCGTGCCTCAGTTTCCTTAGCTACAAAACTGGAAACAAAATACAAAGGCACAGAAATAGGAGGCACCAACATTCCAGCCCGGGAATGAGATCGCCACACTTCGTCGCTGTTCCCCACTTTACCGTGTGCACCCTGAACCCCCTGTGCACCCCAAACCCCCTCTGCCACACTTGCCAGGAGACCGTCCTGTTCTCTGGCAGCGACGTGCCTGTGAGCAGAGGACGATGCTCTGGCACTGAGATGCAGGCGCTGTCCTGTCCCCTCCAGTGTGGAAATGACGGGGCATCCCGAGGGGACGGTGTCTGAGAGGCGATGTGTTTTACCCGCCCAGGCTCCTGCAGGGCGCCTCCTGGGGGCCCTGGGGTTCAGGGCTGCAGCCCCACCCCAGGGGAAGGAGGGGCAGAGCAGAACACCCCTACTTTCTGCCGTGAGCCTGAGTGCAGCCCCTCCCGGGCTCCCACCCCAGCCCACCCCCCGCTGGAGCCAGCAGCGGGCCTGCGGAATCAGCCTGCACAGGCACCCTCGGGGGTCCCCGCCCCGCAGGCAGGACCGCGAGCCTGCCTTCCCTTGGAATATCTGGGATTCCACACGCTGCCCCGCTGACCTCTTCCAGAAGTATTTGCTGAGCAGCACATTCTTGAGCCGGCCTTGAAATGCATCTTCCTCCTGGCCTTTTCTGCTGCCCTTTGCCTCTCCCGAGGCCTGGAAGCCTCTGGCTCACGGGGAGCTGCAGGAGTTTCAACCTCCGTCCCCCCCAGGGCCTCCATGGGGATGGATTCTGAAGCCCATGGCACCTCAGGGACGCCTCCTCCAGGAAGCCCTCCTGACTGCCCCCACTCCCCGGGCATGGCTACTTCCGTCAGCACTTGTCAAACTGTCTGTGGGGGGGAACTGCCCACCCCAGGCGGAACCGTGGTCCTACTGTGTGTGACTGGGTGACCCGTGTCACCTGGGAGTCACCACGTGAGCTGGTGTGTCCAGGTGCCTGGGAGATGCCACAAGAGTCTCCGAACCCTCGCTCTCAGTGTCCGCACTTGCCATGGCCCATGACAAGCGTTTTGAGGACAGTCCCCCAGGCACCAGCAGGTGCCCCTCAGCTCTGGAGTGCCCAGGATCCCAGGAGGAGCCCTCAGGTGAGGAGCCAGGCCCCGGGCAGCCCCACCTCCTGTGCCCCGGGACAAGGCCCCAAACGTGGGACCGAATGTGAGCAAAGCAGAGGAGCAGGAGATAAGCAGGCGGTGAGTGACTGAGGGCACGAGTCCCGCTGCCGGCCGAGCTCGGGGGGCCTTCCCGGCGCCAGTCCTTCCTCGGGGCCGGATGCAGACCTCCTCCCGAGCTTGCTCTCAGCGCCGCGCATCACGCGGGTCATGTAACGCTGTCTCTGCGGTTTGGACATTCTGTGACCCGGTCGAGGAGTCCCTCCCTAACCCAAGGTCCTAAGGAAGGTCTCCTGTGTGTTCTCAACGTTTAGGGGTCTGCGGTTCAGTCGGGTCTCCACTGCACCCTTGGCCGCGCAGAAAAGCAACCACCCGTCAGCCCCATTTGTCAGAGCCCCTGCCCTTTCCACCCTGAACCTCATAGGGAAGCCAAGGTCAACTCCTACTCATCCCTCAATACCCAGCTGTGTGCTCGCCCCTCCCGGCAGGCTTCTCTGATGCCAGGCCTGGGATGGTGGCTCCTCTGGGTTCCCACAGCGTCTATGCTCCCATCACAGAGGAAAACGTGGGAATGAAATCCAACAAGTTGGGGTCAGTCATCACAGGCCAAGATCCTGCTTCTCTTTCTGCTGTGTGACCTCAGGCAATTTCCTGAACCCCTCGTAGCTCCGTCCCCTTGTCCATAAAGCAGGTGCTACACAAGGCGACCTTCACAAGCTTCCTGCGCGCGAGGAGGACTCGAGTGGTCACACTCACTCCGTGCCGGCTGTTACAACCGTCCCTCTCCCGTCACCTCCCACTGGACTGAGCGCCCCCTGGGGGTAGGAGCAGAGTCTGCCCCGTGGGGGGTGTTTGCTGAGAGGAACGTGGCCTCACAGCAGGGACAACCAGGGGCCGGACCCATGGCCTTGGTGACGGGGAGAACTGGGCCCGGCAGACCCAGCAGCCTGGACGAGGCCGGGCACGGCTGCAGCCCACGTGGCCACCATCCCTTCCAGAGCCTTTCTCTGCAGTGGAAAACCGGCCCTGGCAGCCTCCCCGCGGAGGCACCGGCAGCCGCCAGCCCCGGGGAGGGCTTCTCCAGACGGCCGGACACCTCGGCTGCATTCCTCCGGGCGCTCGCCAGCCGGAGGGCGCGGCCACTCGGTGCCCGCCGCCCACCGGGCCCGGGGAGCTCAGGGTGGGGACCCAGGTCTGACTTCCTCTCCCGCAGTGAAGGTTGAAGGAGAAGCCGGAGTGTTTGAGGCCCACCAGACCCTCCCCCTTGCGGGGCCCAACCCTGCGGTGGGGCGGGGCGGGAGGGGACAGACCGGCCTCTGCCCTCCACACTCATGGCCGAGAGTAGCTGACAGGACTGGGGGCCGTGTCCGCCAGTCAGAGACGGGCACAGGGCAGCTGCTGTCCAGCCCCCTGAGGTCTGTCCCCTGCGCCCAGCGTGTGCGGGACACCGCCAGGTGCCGCCCCAGCTCCCTGTGGGCGGCTGTGCCCCTCCTGTCGAAGGCGGGGCAGCCGACGGCAGAGCCCGGGCTTGTCCCACCCACCCCCCCCCCACCCCCCGCTTGCTCCTCTCTGTACCCCACGTCCCCTGACTGCCCAATGAGGACCCCGACCGCGCCACCCGCAGGGACCTCGGGCGGCCGCCCTGGGAGCGAGCGCGTCTTCATCCTAGTCTTTGCCCGCCCAAGACGGGAGCCGGCTGACAGAGGCCGGGCAGGCGGCCGTGGAAGCGAAACAGCAGCTTTAGTAAAGGGCCGGACTCGGAGGACGTGGCTCAGATGCGCAGCAACAATGGTCCCCAATGCTGGCCACCAGGGTTAGGCCGCCACCGGCCACAAGGAGCCGTCCCCCCACCGGGATGCTCCCAAACCCGGCCGCAGGGAGCAGCCGGCCGCACCAGGCACCTGGGGAAGCAGGGGCCAGGGGGGCGCGAGGCCCCTCGGGGAAGCAGGGGCCAGGCGGGCACGAGGCCCGAGCCGGGGTTCGGGAAAGCCCCTCTGAGGACGCCGGTGGGGGAAACGCATGCTCCCCCCAGCCCCTCCCATCAGTGTCCCCATCAGGTCCAGCGGCTCGGCGGCGACCCCGTGGTTTCCGAGAGACGGCCTCCCTTTCTCTGCTGTCCAGGGCCGTTTCCCTTCACCGCCATGGCCCTGGCCAGAGCCTCCAGCGCGACGCTGAACAGAGCCCCGGGGGCACGTATCCGGCCTGCTCTTCGAGTCCAGTCTTCCCCTACTAAGCATGGACAGTGGGGTCCATAGGGGTCCTTCAGCTGGGGGAAGGCCCCCCAGTCCCGCTGAGGCCTTTCATCAGAAACAGTTTCATTAAAGCTTGTTTTTCTGCCTCGGTTGAGATGACCACAGGTTTTCCATTTTTAGCTTCTCAATGTGGCCAAGTGCACCGGCCGCTCCCGGATGCTGAACCAACCTTGCATTCCGGACCCCCTGCCCTGGACATGACCCACCGTCACGTTTATACGTCACTGCGCTCAGCTCGCTAAAATTTCACTTAAGTTTTGCACTTGCGTTCACGAGGAAGACTGGCCTGTAGGTCCTTTTCTCGCGTCTGGTTTTGGGATCAGGGTAACGCTGGCCTTGTAGGCCGAGCCAAGAAATCTCTTCCTCCTATTTTTCCAGATGTTTGGGTGCAACTGGTAGAATTTTTGGTAGAATTTTCCAGTGAAGCCACCTGGGCCTGAATTTTCTTTACGGGGACGTTTCAACTATTAATTCGATCTCTCTGATATAAGGCTGTTCAGCTTTCCTCTCTCCTCTTGAGACCTGGGATTCAAGGAGTTTCTCTGTTGAGGGGACGTTACTGAATCCTCGGGCGTGACGTCTGTGCCACCCCCTACTGTCCTCCTAACGCCTGTGGGACCTGCAGTGATGCCTCCCCCCACTCCCGATGCTGGTAATATCGGCAGGCTCCGCGCCAACAGGATCTCTTACAAAACAGGCACTTTCAACCAGATACGTGGCCTCACGTTCCTCCTGGAACCCCTCACGCTTCCTTCCTCCCTCCCTCCCCCTCGCACCCTCGCACCCTGCATCCGGCTAGGCCCCTAGGATGGCAGAGCCGCGTGGGATCCGGGATGGCTGCAGACAGCAGGAAACAGAGCAGGGCGCCTTACACAGGCCCACAGGTCACTCTCAGGCGGAAGGTGCCCGCAGGTGGTCGGGGACCCGGCTCCTCTCTGCTCCGACACGCTCAGTGTGTGGCGGCTGTCTTCAGCTCACGGTGTGGTTGCTGGGGCTCCGACAGGCACGTCTGCATTCCAGCCAGGAGGGAGGAAGAGCAGGGGCCCAAGTGGGGGAGCACCCACTGTCTGTCCCCCTTAAGGACCATTCCTGGAGTTCCACTCGGTATTTCCGTTCACACCTCGCCGACCCAGGCCTGCAGCACCACCTCCCCCGCCCTCCCCGCACCTGCTCCCTCCCCAGCGAGACCACAGTCTGCACCTGTCGCCTCCCCCAGGAGGAAGCCCGGGACCCTTCCCCACCGAGGCCGAGGATGCTCACCGCCCATCGCTCAACCAAGGGGGAAACTGAGGCCCTGAGAAAAGGGGCTCACACAGGGTCCCTCACTCAGCCGCTGCTCCCAGAACCGTAGCTGGCAATTCGGGCCGGATCTCTTGAGAGGTCTCCTGGGGGAGCCAGGCCCACCCAGTAAGCAGCGGTGGTCACCCCAGCACATGTGCAGACACTGCACAGAAACGGGTCGCCGTCCCGAGTGGACAGGTGGGCAGCCCTGACACGGGCCAGGCGTGGGGCCCGGGTGGGGCCCAGCGAAGGCTCCGGTCTCCTCCGGTGCTCAGTCTTCCCACAGCCCCTACCTTCCATCTCCCAGAGGGCGGGGGCCTGGACCCCGGGGGCACAGCACTGAGAACACGGATTCAGGGGCAGATGACAGGCGAGCACGGCACCCCCACCCCGCACTGTCAGGGAGAAAGGGTTCAATGGGTCTGCAGCAGCCCAGGCCCCTGCACCCACTCCCCACTGGACAGGTGGGCAGCTGGGGTCTCAGAGCCCTTGTCCGGGCCGGTGCTCCATGGTGGGCTGTGGGCACAGAAGGCTCCTCTGTGCCCCACACGGTCCCTCCCCGTCCTGCAGATGGGGCAAGTTAAATGGCCTGAAAGCGCCCACTGCCAGGAGCCCAGGGCTGTCCCACCCGGTGCCCTCTGCCCCCAGCCCTCCTGGTGAGGAGCCCAGCAGGCTTTCCGTCGCCCCAAACCCACGCCCAGCGGAAGCCGGGCTGGGTGATCGCGCCTTTGGCCAGAGCCGGCGCAGGGAAAGTATCAAGGCAGAAAAACTCCTGAACCCGACTGTTCTTGGAAGTCGTTTTCCTCCTCGGAGAGCAGCCCCGACACGCCCCCCTCGTCCTGCCAGAAGCGTTCGTGGAAACTGGAGACGGCCCGGCGCCTCCCGGCCCTGGGCCCGCTGCTGATGTGGCTGGAGCTTGGGTCGCCCCAGGAGAGTGGGGACCTTCCTCGGCCCTGCAGGGGAGAAGCCAGGCTGCCGGAGGGACCCGCTGCAGCAGGAACGTCTTTGGGGCTGCCCCCTCCACCATTCGCCCCCCGGGGCACACAGACCACGCAGAGCCCCCACCCCAGGGCTCCCTGGTAGCCCTGCCATGCTCCCTGTCCCGCCTGGCCCCAGGCACACCCCTGTGCAGGTGGGGCAGAGTCCTACCCGTGACCCAAGAGTGCGTGGCAAGGCCGGCGAGTTGGACCCGAGCCTGCACGCCTCTCCCCCCCTCCGTGGCCGAGCACGGGACCGTGTGAGCAGCGCAGGCCTGGCTCTGCCCCCGTGGAGGTGCTATGGGACCTGTGCCGGCCTGACCCGAGCCTAGGTCACATCTGTGGAGTGGGGACAGATCGCCATCACAGAGGGCACTCCTGTCCTGAGCAGAGCCCCCCTGGTGGCCACACCCCCTCCCCCAGCAGCTGGAGGCTGACCTGCAGGAGCCCTTCGACGAAAAACTGCCGTGTCAGTGCTGCCTCGTCCAGACCCCCAGCCCAGCCCTGCTTGTAACAGGGACCCCGGCCACTCGCTTCACAGGCCGGGCACAGGCACAGTCCACACCTGCTGGTCTCGTGTCACTGCGCAGGGGGGCCCGGCAGTCAGCAGCGGCATCCCTGGCTGTCCTGCCTGTGGAGAAACGCCTGGGGGTGCCCGACAGGACAGGCTCGGCCCGCAGGGGCCCCCTTCTCGGCCTCCCAAGCTCCTTTCCTGGGGTGGGTGGGGTCCACAGGATGTGGAAAAACCCAAGTGTTAAGGGCTGGAGTTAGAGACACCATCTCGTTGTTTCTCTGGTTACTCAAGGAGAGTTCCGATTACAAATCTCACTTATCTGTGTGCTGCTTTCTCGTTTCCCTGGAAACCCACTGCCCTCTGTGATCTGATCGGGGTGGTTGGCTGGGCTGCCCAGGTCCCGCCAGCAGCTGGGACTTCAGTGCAGGGCGGGAGGGGGCAGCGGCTCGGCTAGGAAGGGAAAGGGCCCAAAGGGCTGGGCCCGAGGACGCGGCTATTCCACCGCACAGGCCAGCGGACCACGGCTCGGGAGGGGCAGGCGCCAGCCCCGGGCCTGACAAAGTGTTAGAACCTGCTGGCAGGTGCACTGTGGGCACGTGCCTGGAGGCACATCAGAGCCACCGCCCATGTCGCAACCCCAGGGTCGGGGGGGCACAAGCCATGGCCACAAGGCTCGAGGGACAGGCTTCTCCTCCACCCGGTCCCACTGGGGCTCCCGAGCTGCCGCCTGCACACGGTCGCCGGGACCAGCCCCCAGAACTCCTCAGGCCTCACCTCTGTGGCCTGCCACTCGGGAGGGGGCCAGGCTCCTGCTGGCCCCACGAGCCTGAGGTCACCTATAGCCAGACAGAGCCAGTGTCAGCGAGCCACAGACGGGACATCAGGACCCACCCCGACCCAGCCCTCCACTCGGGGTCGCCTGTCCTCTCCGGTTGCTGCCACGTGGCCCGGGTTCCATGACCAGTTGGGCCCGAGCAGAGACTTGTCCCTCAAACTCTGGGTGGAGAGCTGGGCAGCCTGGCCCGAGTTAGGGGCTGCAGCACCTGAACTCTGCTGTGACCACGCAGCTGAGGGGCGGGGTGGAGGGGCACTGGGTCCCCAGCAGGTAGCACTCCTGGGAAAGTAGGCTCCGTGCAGGTCCCATGGGGTGGGGGCTAGTGCTGGGGGAGGGGGCCTTGTGAAGGAATCGCTGGCCCCGTCTCAGGTTCCAGCCCAACCTGGGAGTGGGTATGGTCACAGACACTCCCCTCGTGGGCTGACCCCGTGCCAGGTGGGCTCAGAGAGGGCAGCCCCCTCTGCCCAGTCTGATGGAAAAGCCAGCCAGGCCGGCTCCAAGGCTCTGCTGACGAGGCCCCCACCCCAACTGCAGCAACACTCTGAGCCTGGAGGTCTGGCTCACCAAGCGGTGCTTTCACTTAGAGCAGGAGGGAGCTGAGCTGGGGTTTTATTCCTGCCAAGAACTGGCTCCGGGTGCTTCAAGCTGGGTCCCTTGAAGGAGGGGCACTGGCTCGGTGACTCCTGCAGGAAGTGCACGCAGCCCTGGGCCCAGGGGACCCCAGGCTGGGGGTGGGACCCACTGTTGCTCACAGCACAGGACTAGAGGTTAAGTCAGGTTAAGTGGGAGCTGGCATGGAGCTGGGACCTGGCTGAGACATGGCTGGCTCCCCGCCACCGGGCAGGGCTCTGGGGCTCTGCTGCACTTTAGCAGCATCAGCCTGATGACTAAACAGGCCGCTTGAGACATGGGGGACTCCTGTCAATGTCTCCTCTTCTGGGGCACTGAGCACTCAGGAGAAACTCCTTTTGTCCCCTCAGCAGGGGACAGCCCATCTGGAGCTAACCCCCTCAGTGGCTTCAGGTCTCCAAGGCCCCTGGGCATTACATGGCCCCACCTCCTTGTAAAGCGGCCAAGAACAGGGAGAGCCCGTCCCGCCCTGGGCACAGGAGCCACCAGCCTGCATCCCAGCTGGGGTGCTGCCCTTCACTGTGTGGCCTGGGACAGTTGCCTCACCCACTCTGTGCCCGATTTATCAGTGGAAAGTGAATGACAACAAGGACACCCTCCCCTGGGAGTGAGGATGAGGTGACAGCCCAGCAGCTGAGGGCAGGTGAGCTTCCTGCTCCCTCCTGCCCACCTGCCCCGGAGGCCTCAGCTGCGCACGCCCCCCCCACTACCTCTGCAGGGCAATAAAGGAAGCCGGGGGTGGGGGGGTGGGGGGACGGGACGGGACGGGATGGGACGGGACGGGACGGGACGGGACGACTCCTTCCTTTCTCTCACAGGCAAGGAAGGCGCAACTAACCCTCCACCCTGGAGCTCAGCCCACGGCCCACATGCTACAGGACAGGAGGCCGCACAGGTCACTGCAGGCAGCGTCCTCCACTCCTGGCTGGGGGTACATGGCCTCTACAACTGCCCACCTCTTGTTCAGATGCCCCCAGGAGCGAGTCTGCTGGTCTGGGCTGTTCCCTGGGCCAGGTCCTCAGGCCTAGTCCTGAGCCGCCCTAACAGGGCAAGAGGCTTCCAGAGCCAACCTGGCCTTTGAACAACAGGAAGGCAAGAGGGAGAAGTGCCTTCTGGACAGAGGCGGCCTAGAAGGCCTGGAGGCAGGAAGGGCACGGAGCAGCCAGCTCTGACAGCATCCACATACACCACCTGCAGAGCACCTGGAACAGCCTGCTGGTCCCACACAGCCATGGTGAAGATCTCGGGCGGGCGCCAAAATTCTGCATTTCTAGCAAACTCCCCGACGAAGCTCACACTCTGAGCAGCAAGGTCTGTCCAGTGCATTAAATAGCCACCTGTGGCTAGTGACTAAGTGAAATCACGAGCACAGGAGATTAAACATTCAGCTCAATGACAACAGCCACGCTTTCAGTGGCTAGTGACCAGCAGCTACCACACTGGACAACACAGATCGGTCAGCTGCAGCCAAGGGCTTCAGGGGCATGAACATGCTGACCTTGGAGGGCCTCCCTCTGGGTCCTGCCTCTCCTGGGCTCTCCTTTCTGTTCAGGTGCTTTGGCAGCTGACTCCTGAAGTGCACAGAGCAGGCGGAGGTCCCTAAGGGAAGGGCCCAAGACAAGAGCCAGAAGTATAACCAAGCAGAGCCTGCAACCACAGGCCACAGGGGAGACAGAGTTTGGAATTCAAGTCCTGCCAAGTTAGGGGGCTGGGGAGAACCCTGGCTTCCCATGAAACCCAGAAAGGCCCAACTTAGGAGGACCTGTCCAGGACTGGACTACAGGACGTGGAATCCAGTTGCAATAAGGGCAGAACAGAAATAGACCTGTCCTATCAATGCCTAATACCAAGTCTCCCCAAATCTGTGATTCATGATAAACGAGCCCTAAATGGAACTGAGCTCTCTGCACAGGAAGATACAAAATTTAAGATCTCTACCCTGGCCAGTTTGGCTCAGCGGTTAGTGTATCAGGCTGCAGACTGAAGGATCCCAGGTTCGATTCTGGCCAAGGGCACGTACCTCAGTTGCAGGCCGATCCCTAGCCCCGGTTGGGGCGCATGCGGGAGGCAAGCAATTAATGTGTGTCTCTCACATTGATGTCTCTCTCTCTCTCTCTCTGCCCTCCCTCCCTCCCACTCTCTGAAAAGCAATGGAAAAAATATCCTTGGGTGAAGATTAAAAAAAAAAAATCAGCCAGAGCACACATTGCATACAATAAAAATCATGATTAACGTATCAGAAACAACGGAGGCTAGAGGCCCTGGCCAGGTAGCTCCACTGGTCAGGGCATCCTCCAGACACCCTGAGATTGTAGGTTTGATCTCTGGTCAGGACACATACAAGAATTAACCAATGAATGCATAAGTAAGTGGAACAACAAATGATGTTTCTCTCTCTCCCTCTCTCAAATGAATTAAGGGAGAAAGAAACAGAGGCCCGGCCGGGCGTGGCTCAGCGGTTGAGTGTCACCTAGCATTCAGGTGATCAGGGTTCAATTCCCGGTCAGGGCACATGCCCAGGTTACGGGCTCAATCCCCAGTCAGGGCCGTGCAGGTGGCAGTCGATCAATGACTCTATCATTGATGTTTCTATCTCTCCCTCTTCCTCTCCTTCCCTCTCTCTGAAATCAATAAAGATATATTTAAAAAAAAAAGAAAATGAAACAGAGGCCAGAAGACAGTAGAATGGTAACTTTGGAGCTAAAAGAAAAATAACTGCCTGGCTTAGTTCCCTCAGAATCACCTGTAAGGAGCTCACGAGATCCCACCTTCCACACAAGATGCTCAGGCTCAGAGCTGTGCCTGGCAAGGTCTAGGACAGGCCACAGGCAGGCGGACCGTCAGCAATCATCCAGCAGAGCACATCCACACACATGGTGCGCTGCCACAATGCAGCAGCCAGCATATGACACCCAAGGTGGCAACGACCTCTGGGGGGGCACAAGGGTGCTGAGGCCTCTGAGAGCAAGCAGTGTTTATCCCCATTGCTCAAGCATGAACAGAGAACACGTGCACTACGGAAAGGTCGCCAGGGCATGTTCTGTGGAAAAATCAAGGGCCATGACACTGTCTATCGATGTGACTTGTGCATAAAACAGTAAAAATAATTTTAAATAGAAACGCATCAGGACTTTTTCCTCTGGGGTCAAAAGTACCAGTACTTGGGAGAAGATGTAAATGGGGAAGGGTGGAAAAGAGGGGGGCTCACCCGCTGGGTCTCTGGGGCAGCTGACTTTCGGGTGAGCCTGCCCTCATACTGACATCCGGGTCAGGCGGTGCCCCAAAAAGGGCCGGTCCAAGCACTTCACACATCTCCTGAACTAGACGTCTGAGAACCTTCACACGTGGATAAAGTGCTGCACCCATGTGGCAGCTCCCTCATTTGAAACAAGCCCAGACCCGGGTGGGGGCATGAGGGCCTTCAGCCTCTCCGGCTTCTCCTGTCCGTGCAGCGTGGGAAGTGCCCATGGAACCAAATGCCGGAGGGAGGCAGAAGGAAAGTGGCTTCAGCACCAGCAGCCCAAAACCTGGATCACAGAGGAGCCGAGCACGTTCTCCCTGGGCCCCCGCAGCTCACGGAAGCTGCTTCTTCCTCTTGGTACTTGGAGGTGGCCGCAGCTCCCCAGGCCCGTGGGCAAACGGGCAGCGGTCAGTGGGCAGAGCGCAGCCATCAGGGTGGTGGGTGAAGAACCAGCAGAGGCGGGTTTTGAAAGCCTTAGAGAACAGCCTGCGCTTGGCTTCTAGTTGCTTCTCCTTCTGCAGCTGTTCTTCCCTCCAGTCGCGAATGTTCACTCTCCCATTCAGAACTGTGATTCAAATACACACAGCGGCAAGTTAACCTGCAAGTCCCTTAATTCACCAGATCTGTGGGAGGCAGCGCCCTGAGCCTAGAGCCCCCCCCAAGCCCGGCAGCCAGCACCCACGGGATGAGGGCTGAGATCTCAAGCCGTGAGAGGAGAGGACGAATGGGGAGGTCGGTGCCGGGGAAGGGCTTGTGAGAAACCAGGCTGAGGACCCAGGGTGACAGCCGTAAGCTAGCCCGAGTTCAAGTGGACAGTCGAACACAGTCTGTGCAGTGGCACCACTCCTCAAGGACCACATCTCCGTGCCAAAGTGAGAAAACAAGCACGGCAGGTAGAGGTCCTCTCCAGGCAGGCAACAAGGAGGGCAGACTGCGGGGCCCCACAGCCAGAGCTGCCCGAAGGTAAGCAAGGGTGGGCATCACCGCCCTGACAGTGGGGGTGGGGCTGCAGATGGCAGCAGGAGTGGGAGGGACCTGTGCCTTCCAGGGGACCTCAGAGCTGGGCAGCTGGAGGACCTCAGGGGGCGAGGGAGAGGCAGGGAGCTGTGGCCCTGGCAACTGGCTGGGCTCCCTTGAGCTACCTCCTGAGTGGGTTGCCCTGCACAGCTGAGACTCCCCCATGAGCCTGCACTTGGCCGTTTCCTCCCGAGTGCTGACAACTCTGCATGAAATGAGGCCAAAGCAACTAAACCTATCCCGATTTTCCCTGGAAGCTGTAAACCACCGGGAGACAGAGAGGCCAGGGAAATGAAGGGGGCTTATTGAGTCAGCCTGACTCTCCCACTTCTAAGAGCAGACGTGCGAATTAAAGCTTGACTTTGCTCTTGGACCGTCTCCTGTTGTGGCAAAAGGAGTGTCTCTGCAGACTGACATTAAACACTTTCCCTTGGATCCACAGGAAGGAGCCGCAGAGGCGCACTGCAGGGCCACAGAGGGGGATTCAGACTCCCAGGGCGAAGGGGGACCTCCTATGGCTGGTGCTGTTCTTCCAGGACACTGACCTCAGCTTTCCTCCCCTGAAAGCTCGGATCAAGGAAACATCAGTGTCCATGGCCGTGCTCACAGCAGCACCTCCTGGCACAGCACAAAATGACATGCACCCTGTGGGAGACCAGACACCCTACTGTGTGTGGAAGGCAAGACTCCCAGGGTGTGCACCTCAAAACGGTGAGGAGCCTGATGGCTTGGACAGGCTCACAAGAAATGTGGAGGTGGTCAGAGGCCAGAGCTGGGCATGGACCTGCCCTCCAGGATCAGCCGAGAGAACACCTACCTCAGTTCTGGAGAGATGCCTGCAGGGTCAGGGAAAGGGGCCCCGCTCTGATTTCTAAGGCCTAAGGAGAGGTCACTGACAGTTGGGGGCCCTGGAGATGGCAGAGGCGGGGGCCCTGAGACTGGTCGGATGCCAGCATGCTGCCCCACACCCCAAGAACAGGCCCTGACACTTCTGAACATTTCCTCCCTCACAAGCATGCTCCCCGGTCCTGAACAACACAGGAAACTTACCACGCAGTCCCCTTCACCGTTTGACCGCAGACACCACCCTTAACCTCAGTGTTCTGAGGAGCTGGCTGAAGACCCTTCCAGAAAATCACTATGGACAATTTCCCAGGACAGTGCCGTGTGCTCAGGAGCACTTGTTCTGGTTCCTCTTGACCTGGGTTGCCAGCCCCTCCCCTCCTCTCTCAGGAGGCCTCAGGCAAGTGCCTCATGTCTCTGAGTTGCATGGGCACCTTCAAGGCCATGAGCGCAGCAACAGACCACACATGCCAACCATGCAGTGCTGGCTCCTGCGCATCCCACCATGGGGGCCCCGGGACAGAGTGGGTGCCCCCTCACGCCTACTGTAGCCCTCCGTGTGGCAGTCCAGGGGTACCTGGCGCTGGAGCCGTTTCTCCTCACTCTTGTCCACGTGACTGGAGAGGAGCCACAGTAGTTTAGAAGCAGCCCTCACACAGATAAGCCTGCTTAGCATAGCTTTCGCATGACAAGGCCAACTGCTTGCTCAGAGCCCCACCCCCAGGCCTCCTACTCAGCAGCATTTCCAAAAATAAATGTCCTACCCCCGCCCCCCAATAAACTGCACTTAGCAGCAATCAGACACATGCATGTTTAAAATGGACAAAAGATACTAGGTCATGAGACCAAACAGAGAAGTGTGCTGGGAAAAACAAGAGCAGGCCCTTGGCTGGATGGGCCTCCCAGACCACGACTTGCGCAATGCCCAGCAGATCCAGCAGCCCTGCCAGCTCCAAGGAGGCGGGACTTCCAGTTCAGCAGGCTGCCCTCCTCCAAGCCTTTCCACGGCCCTGGGCTAACCTCCTGCAACCACCCCAAACATGGAGACCCGGGTTCCCTTGACAAGGCCTGCCACCTCAGTAACAGCAGCATGTATGCTACAGAAACCAAGTTAAATGAAACCAAGTTCAGCGCCACAGGGTAACCAGGCCACCCAAAGGCACTGCAGGCACACCCAGCTCAGCACACACACGGGGGGGGGGGGGGCAGTGTAGGTATGCACAGCTGAGGCTGCAGGCCCGGATCTGGCCCACCTGCAGGAAGCTATGGTCTAGCTGGGGTGGGGATGTGACAAGTACGGCAGGAGAACCCCTGGGACCTGGGGGCCCAGAGGAGGGAGGACCAGTGGGGCACATGGAAAGCTGGGTAGGACAGGTGGCTTTGTGGAGACACAGGGGGGCTATGAGCAGCCACAGAGCTTTTGTGGCAGGCCACAGGCCACACATGAGGAGCTGAGGGGTTACGTCTGGCAGAAGTGGGCGAGGGAGGCCGGTATTCACCTGTTTGGGAACCAGGTAGGTACTGAAGGTTTGATCTGCTCACCTTGGAACACCTGGTGGTTGTTTCTCAGCAGCGTCTGCAGACCACCACACTCCCGCTTCAGCCTCCGCAGGGTCTCCCTGTCCAGCTTGCCTGCCACTTCTGCCAGGGAGAGGCTCTCTGTTGGAAACAGGGTTTCCCCCAAATGGCAAGAAAGCTATTACACACCTGTTAACTGGGCACAAACCAGTCTAGTTCCATGAACTCAATCCCTTACATACATGAGAAGAGACCAGACACTTAAGATTTAACGTACTTTAGGCTACACCTTGGCTGAACTGCATGGCAGAGCCACCCCTTGATGCTCCAAGTAAGCTGCCCACCGGGCCCTGTACTGTCTCACCCATGTGGCCCCATCCTGAGTTGAGCCCAGGACAACTGAGCCTCCCAGACACAAAGGGCAGCTACACTTGGAGTTGCTGCTATAACTGACCCTCCAAGTCCACCTCTCAACTGTCTCAAACCCGTTCTGACGAAGCAGGGTCTCAGGGAAAAAATTGAACACTGGCCCGAAAAGCCCTCCCCACCCTCCCAGGCTCTGCCCCCACGCGCTCTATGTGCTGACTCTCACGTGCAACCTGGCGGCTGCCATGTGGCTCAGCTCTGCTACCTTACTCCTTTGTTGTGTCTGGACTCAACTGAAGCAGGGACCAGCTCCCACCTGTGTCCCCTCAGCCATGAGCTGCAGAGGGGAGACCCCAGGCCTCAATCAGGTCCTACGGACAGACCCACTTAGGCAGGATTCGGAAACACGGAGGGTTCTATACCTGGGGCAGGCTGGGAGGCGGTCACTAATCCCAGTGACCAAGGAGAGAAAGACCACCTGTGGTTGGGAGCTGGAGGCTGAGAGGCCAACGACACACCTCCCCCAGCCGATGGGGCAGCTGAAGCCTCAGACCAGCCCTGGACTGATGGAAACAAACCTTGGGGAGGACAGTGCCTGGCTCCCAGATAACTCCTATGTCGGGGGGTGGGGGGGGGCCGAGAAATGATAATTAGAGCCCCAGCTATCCACCCGAGCCCGGGAAAGAGCCGTCTTTGCTTGCTAGGAGGGTATTCCATCCCAGGCACAGGCTGGCACACCCAAAGGACCTGGCAGCGGGAAGGGCTCTCCTGGGAGTGAAGGTCAAACTCCATGTTTTCAGATGCACCCGGAGGTCTGGGACCCTGGGTCCCACCGGGCCCCACTAGGGAGCTCCCACACAGCTTGCCTTCCTCTACTTTGGCTCCGCCTCAGGGGGGTACACCTAGGAGGTGGGGTGCCAACCCACAGAATACCCATGACACCTTGGGCTGTCTGCAGTTACGCAGGTGGCCAGCCACCTGAGCCAGGCTGCGCTGGAGAGGCTGCCGTGTCCTGCCCATGCACACTAAGAGGGTCGGGTTGTTCCTGGAGAGGGGACATGCTCAATGGTGCTACGTCACAAGGACACGAGTCAGGATGGGATGAAATGAAGACTAACGTAAGCACTACACTCACTGAGGAAGACCAGGCTGGGGCAGAGGAAGACCAGGCTGGGGGCAGAAGAATCCGCTGCTCCCTCCTCCCGGGCCTGTCCCACCCACAGGGCCAGCCAGGTGGTTCTGACAGGCTGACGGAAAGAGGGAGCCTCGATATCCCTGTGACCCCCAAACCTCAGAGGCAGGGCTCTGGCTGGGCCAGGACAGACAGCATCACAGTGCCCCCTGGCGGCTGGCCGAGATCCCTGCAGCGCGGAGGAGCAGGAGGGAAACGGCTCCTTCCCCACAGCCCTGGGACAGTCTCCTCCTTGGACCCCGCACTCTTGGGTACCACTGGTTTCCGTACAGCCCCCCTTCTACGAGAACAGTCATGTAGAATGTCCTCCCTCTCCTCATGTCTGTTTGGGGACCTTCAGAGAAATTGTGAAACCTCACCACATACTCCAGGGGACAGGGCATTGTTCTGCACCCAGTAACCTGCCTTCTGCTTGGACAATTCCGCAGACTGAGTGTGAACAGCTGCAGACCCTGGACCTGAACGTCTGTAAAGGTTCACTGAGGGCCCGAGCGTTACCACCTACCCTCAGACTCCTCCTGGAGGCGGCCCAAGTCCCATTTGTCAACAAGAACTTGAGGAAATATAAGCAGGAGCGTATAAGCAGCCTACTCACTGTCTGACATATACTTAACTAAAACGATCACACACGAGATGGAGTCGCTGCCTGAACCTGAACCCTAGAAGTGCCCGGGGGGCAGTGCTGACCTTACCTCCTCGATCCCAGGTCTTCAGACTCCCGCTGTGAGAACTTCTTGGGCTTAACTGCTTCCCACCCAACAACAACTCTGCCACTTGCAGAACCACTTGGTCAACGAACTCCCGAGGGAGGGCCGCACAGTTCCTCACACGCTCAGCTTTGTCTCTCGGGTGGAACCCAGGCAGCCAGCGTCCTTCAGCCCCAGCGTCCGGGGCTCTGTGGCTGTCGCGGTGCTGACTGGGGCAGTGATCCACACTGCCAGCAATAGCCGGGGGTGGGGGTGGGGCAGAGGAGGGCCCCTCCACAGGTGGGCCCCCAGGGCAGCCCCGCCGGCTGATGTACTGGGTCCTCTGTGCATCAACGGATACTTCTGCAGTGGGAGGGTAGGTTCTAGATCTCCCGATGAGACAAACCTGCACGGAAAAAGTAGGGTCAGCTTCTCCAGAGCTTCAGTGCCCTCCACAGAATTCCACCTAGAGGACAGGTTACAAAAAAGCCTCATCTATCGTGAAAGAAACCCTTTAAAAACTAGTATCAGCTCCAAAGACCTTATAGCGAACAGCAGCAGCCGCCCAGGAAACCACTGAGACCTGTGTAGGGATGGAACGGACATCTGTGCAGACACTCACTTCCCTGAGCCCTGAGCCCAACAGTGCCCTGTCCCAGACACTCCACTCCTGCCAGCCCTCACTCACCCCACACTCACCCTGCTGTCACCCTACGAGCTTTCCAAGGGTGACTGAAGGAGCAGCCTTTGTACTGGCCTCACCAGAACAAGGGAAGGCGTGCGACCTACAGAGCACTGGGTAAGGGGTGGATGCTCAGCCTGTGCTCCTCCCTCCTTCACGTGTGCACACAAAGGCCGTCCTCAGGAGCCCCTGGAGTGAGGCCATCCAGGGACACTGCCCAGCACAGCCTATCTGCACTTGCTCCTTGGGCACCAACTAAAAACCGGGGTGACAGATCAGGAAAGAACAGATGTGACATCAGTGCCACCCTCACAGCTCCAGCACCTGCAACACGTGTGACTGAGGGCAGGTACTTCCGTCTGTGGGGAAAGAGCATGCCTGGAGCAGAATCAGTCCACTGTGTGTGGACATCCACGCCTGCATCTGACCCCGAACCACCCAGTCACAAGGAAGCCAAGGCTCAGAGACATTAGGGAATAGTCCAAGTGCCTACAAGTAGCAAAGGAACAAGTAACAAAAAAAATGCACCGTGGGACCCCCGTGCTCACCTACATGACCCGAACTTTAGCAGTTTCCGAAAATTGGTTCCAACCTTGGAAGACTCTGACTTGCCAAACCAGAGAGCGAGTAAGAGGACAATGAGAAGGCTCTGGGGACGAGCCCTTCAGAAATCTCAGGATGATCCTGAGCAGTGAGCACCGATAGCAACGAGTAACGAGCCAGCCGTGGGCCCCTCCTGCCAGCTGGTGGACGCCCTCCAGGAATACACCTGCCTGACCACCTGGTAGTCACAGGGAAGGCGTCCTGGCCAATTACATTTCAGGTGAATCTGAATTCATGAGAATATGTTAAACTGTTCTGAGCCTCCAAACAGCCTTTAATTCTGCCAAATATTTGCAAATCCAGGACTCGGAACTTGTTGTGTTCAGCCTCAGACAACACTACAGAGATCAACAGATCTCTGCAACAGGTCAAGCCGATAGCTGCCCAGGGAAGTCCCTTGGTTGGCCTAGAGGAGGTCCAGGACATCCTGGAGGAGGAGCGCAGGAGAAGCCCCAAACCCCAGCAGTGACAGAGACGTGAGGTCGGCACAGGCGCCTTTGGGAACATTCACCTTCCCAACACCAGAGTCTGTTATGGTCTGTGACACGGCCCCAAGCCTCCCACCTAAAGGCCACCACGCCGTCCCCAAGCACCCCCTGGGGACGGGACGCACTCGCTTGGTGGAAGGGATCCTCAGGCAGTCCTCCTCCACGCGGAAGCCGCAGGTCGACCCCACCTCCTGGATGAAATCCAGGTAGCCCCGGTACTGAGTCTTCTCGCTCTGCCTCCGGCGGTATCGCCCCACGAAGTCGAAGAAGCAGCAGGGAAGGACGAAGAAACAGCAGCGGTAGGAAGACCTTCAAAACACCCGGAGCACAGAAAGCAGAGGCTTCAGCAGATTCTTTACAGAAAACCCAGCAGAGCCACTAGCAGTTGTGGGTCAGGAAACACCGCTTTGTTTACATGTGAAACACAGCCCTCCCCAACTTAACATCCAGAAACAACGCGGCACCGTGTCTCTCTCCAGTGAAAGACACAGCTAGCGACTTTCACACAAAACATTTTCCCGTCTCAGCTGCTCCTGTCGACTGCAGTCTCACTTTCCGCAGCACTGAGGTCTCAGTGGGGACCAGAAATCAAGGCAGCGCAGAGGCGGCTATGGTTGGCTCCATGCCCTGTGATTCCTTGAGAGTGGAACGGCTCACAGGAAGCCTGGAGAAAGGAGACTTGGCAACAATCTTCTGGGGCAGCAGGAGACCGGTGCCTTCATAAGGTTGTCTCTGGTACAGAGGCATGAGCCCCGATGGACACACACGACTATCTGAGACACAAATATCGTGCTGCAAACTGCTTTGATCTTGACAGACTTTTCCTTTGAAGATAAGCCCTTCTTTTATCAACCCCCCCCAAAAAACAAAACACCCCACCACTTCCAAAAAAGATACATCTTGTACCACTGGATATAGAAAGTAGCCCGTTTCAGTTGGCACTGTCCAACAGAAATAGAGCGTGAACCACGTACATTTTTCCTAGGGTTCATATTTCAAATAATAAAATAGATGAAATTTTACATTTAATCCAATATATTCACTATATTACATTTCGAGTTGAAGTAGCTGCATATGCACTAGTGGCTCCTGTTTTGCACAGCAAGGCTCAGGCACCAAACACCCCCCCCACCATCCACCCTGCCAACTTCTCCGCTCACCTGGCTGCGATGACAGGTATCCATGGTGTCAGCTCATCAGAATGGTTCCCGATTACCCAGTCCACGTCAGGGAAGAGGGTCTGATCACCTGGTGTGATTGCAGCTTCCTGACAGAAACACAGAAACAAGACTGAGGCTTAGTCAGTAAACACAGAGCTGCCGAGGGGAAGCACGCAGCAGGCGGCCAGAGGCCCTGACGAACCAAAGAAGAACCACAGCCTTGCTCGGCAGGGTCTCTGCGCTCCAGGCTCCTGGGTGAAAGGTGAAACCAGGACCAGGAGAGAGGAACTGACGTACCTGTCTGCTGTCTGCCCCAAAGTCACCAAATACTGGCAACTTCTAGTGTCCTCACTACAGAAACAAACTACTTTTCTAAGAGCGAATCTTTTGATAATTAAAAATGAGCTGCTTTCACACAAACATAAAAGGTGCTGGGGGTGCGGGGGGAGAGGCGACAAGCCATCTCCCCTATGGCAGAATGTGGGGAGGAGTGGCCTCCTGAGGGGACAAGTGCAAAGCAGCCAGGCTAAGCTGACGTACGTGCATAACAACAGCCTCGAACGTCTGCTTTATGCTATGATCTTTTGTGACAACCCACTGAGCAGGCATGTTAACCACCCTGGTCATGTCTGAAGTCAAGCTGGAGGCCGTTTGCTTTTACAATTTAAGGACTTTCAACAGGGGCCTTTCTGCTAAATAACAGACCATCGTTAATTACCAAAATGAATAGTCTCAAAAGTGAGCCTGTCAGTCAAAACAGGAAAGAGAAGGGACACTATGTAACGACTCAAAATACTCTTAATTGAGGCTGAAGAATGAATCCCCAGGGAAATAAGCAGAAATGTTACTTCTCGATCAAAATAATCCAGACCTATAACACCACTCGCTTGTTTTCAAGGCAGCCACTTACAGTAAAACTTCAATACAAGAGTCTTGCAGACATATTATGTATAAAAACAGGATTTAAAGTCCACAATGTTCCTGCTTCTTAAATAAGCACATATGCTATTTACATACATTAAAATGTAAACAGTCTTGCTCAGCAGGTATGTACGTAACTTACAAGTAGGAAAAACAAAACTTTGCTGTTATTCTTTATTCACACCCATTCTAGTTTTTCCTTTCCATTCTAGATTTAAATGTCTCTTTAAATGGCTGCCATTAAAAAAATCATTTAGCCCTGGCTGGGTAGCTCCGTTGGTTATGGCGCCGTCACGATGTGCCAAGGTTGCAGGTTCGATCCCCAGTCAGGGCACATACAAGCAGCAACCAATGATGCATACATAAATGGAACACAAATTGATGTGCCTCTCTCTAAAATCGATTTTTAAAAAAAACACATTTACACTCAGCAGTTACCATAATCACAATTATTTAGTTGTCTTGCCAACAGCACACTAGACCACAAAACCCACCAGTTTATAAAGATTTCAACTGACATTCTGAGTCTAGCAGATTGCAATACCCCTACTTCATGCTGAGCTTCACTAACAAATTAACACTGTGATCCTCACAATGCTGTTACTAAAGACAGGTGTGTCTTCTCAACCTGGCTGACAGGTCACGGGGCAACTCGTCTGCACTTACATTAAGTAATTTTAAGGTCTGAAAGCAATGTGGAGTTTTAAAACGAGCGCTTTATACTGTTTTTTAAAAAAGAAAAAACCTAAATATTAATATTAGAACATATACACTATGTGTAACTTTGATGTATGGAAATACAAGCTGTGACAAAATAAAGTACAGTTAAGTTTATCCAGATGCTTTCATTTAACATTCAAGTGCGGAAAATTAGCTGCTCAGCAAGAGGTTACCAGTCTCTTGCTCATAATAAAATGAGGATTTTGAAAGAGTGAAGCTGCGCTCCATGCTTGGTCTTTGAATGTCCGGGCTGGGCCCCTTCGTGGACGTGCCTTACTAGACAACACGCCCGTGCACGCACCAACACAAGCACTCTCATTTCTGGCCACGATCTTCTAAAGCAGAAGACATCAGAGATGGGACCTCGGCTTCTCCCTTCACATTTCACACGAGAACAAGCAGGACTCACCCAGCACTAAGATGGCAGTCAGGTGTAATGAGAGAAAATACACGAGACCAGGCCACAGGGAGCCTGTCCCTTAGCAGACCCCGACTCGGCGCTGGAGAGAGTCCCCCAGTGCACAGAAGTCTCAGGCAGGTTGCTGAGGACCTGAAGTACAGGACTAGAACTTCCGACCTTCTCCAAGAGCTCCCTGTGCTGCCAGCTCTTCCTCAGGGGCATGACTTGAACCAAGGGCCTGCTGAACTGCTGTCTGCCCCTCGGACCCAAAGACAGGGTTCTGCTCTGCCTGTGGACACAGGGAATTTTGAACCCAGCCATGTTGCGCCTCTAGCTTTGCCCGTTGGCCTCATGCCTAAATCAGAGCCTGACTTCATTCACTGTGGAAGATTCTACAGTCTGTGTGCATATGTGCAGCCTCCTGTCAGACACCTTGCAGACAGGAGAGCTTAGAATGCTTTAATTTGCTATAAAGTACAACTACGTAAGCAAACACACAGTGAAAAAATAAGCAAGAGCTGTCAGGCAGCTGCAATGAGCTTCATTCAGTCTAAGTCTCTGCAATATTACCCTCAGCTTTTAAAAGACAGTGAGGCAGAGAAAACACAGGTGAAAGGATATGCCTGAAATCAGGTTCAAAACATCAGTGAGGCTACTGCAAACCAGCGAGATCAAACCAGGCACAGGAGAAAATGGTGACACTGAGACATGGTGAACATGGAATGGATGAAGCTGCTGAAGCAACACGGCTACCGCTGTGCAGCAACTGGACTAGCACTGAGACGTACATAAGCCAGCACAGCTGTCACCACCGTGATCTCATGTTACACAGGGCACACAACCACACGTGCTGGGCTTTCACGCGGCCACAGTGCAGTGGGCTTGGCTACACAGCATCACCACACGCGAGTAACAAACGAGCTGTGCTACGCTGTTATGAGCTACGTCACCAGTCAACAGGAACTTCCAGCCCCATTACAACCTGACGGGACCATGGCTGGCCAGGACATCGTCAGGCAGCATGTAGCTGTATTCCTGACAACTCTCCACCATGAGAAGTAAACGTTCTTTTCAAGTTTCAAATCAGCACTGTGCCCTTGGTGGGTGAGAACCCAGGTCCCAGACACACCCAGGCACTTAACTCCAGGATCAGGGGTCTTGAGATCATCCGGGCTGCTGAGCGACAGGAACTGGGTGGACAGACAGCTGTGCCCACACGCCCCAGAGAAAGGATATGGTCCCTACTGCAGTGCTCCCCAGCCGGCTTGGAGGCCTGGACTAGGGACCCACAGTCATGAACACTCGGCAGCAGACTTGCTGAGGCAGTGACTGGTCACCTCCACCCTCAGGGAGATGGTGCTCTTTCTTTGATGGGCACCAGCACAAGTGGCTCTTAGGACCGAGTGACCTGGGAACACTCCAGCCCACCGTCATGGGCTGAGACCAGGATACTAGATGACTCAGCAGCCCTACGTCTGCCCGACCGACCACCACATCCCAGCCCAGTCTCATTTCAACCACCCTCATCTCATTCACCAGCCGGCCCTCCACCCCTAGGTAGCACCCAGCACCCACAGAAGATGCAGAGTCCCCTGCGGCAGACCCAACGGAGGGGACACAGCTCCGGCTCCAGAAGTCAGCATCCTTTCTTCAACCTAACACGAGGCTTCGGGAAGCCTACAGGTTCATCCTTTTTCCAAACCTCAGGCTACTCGGATTAATGTGAATGGTTTGGGTGGGCATTCAATTGGCCTACAACAGAAATATACTCGTGGGAACCATAGTCACGAGGCACAACCCTGGGAGAGGAGGAGAACGAAGAGAGTCGGTACCTCTAAGCGAGTCTGTGGCCCATACACATCCCAGATCTTCCTTCTGCGAACATCGATCCCTCTGCCTGGATGCTGAAACAATTTCAGAGACGAAGGTTAAGTGCACTTATAATAAATTACAAGGACAAATTAAAGTCGCAGGTACTGCCATCAGCATAGAGTACAGGAGGCCTATGGCACTGCTGGATGCGACATGCCCTGAAGGCAAAGACAGGAACCTGCACTCCGCTAGTGGTCGTTGGTTTTCGCCAAGATGCCAAGTGGAGGCGCTGGAACCCCTCTGCCTGAGCCCAGGAGAGAGGCCTAGAAAGGGAGCTGCCTTCTGGGCTCTCCGTCCAGTTCATACAGCAGGCTGGGCTCCTCCAGCTCACCCACCCTAATGAGCCGTCCTCCCAGGTGGGTTCTTACCAGGCACATAGTGACCACACTCAAGCTCTCACAGGGTAACTATCCATTTCATGACCCCCACCCCTGCTGTCTCCACCCAGCCGCTTCCAAGTCAACACCTAAATATGCTAACACCCAGACAACCTGTTTATAGGGGTTACAAATTACTTTCTTGTAAAGCAATTCCAAAGCACATTGTGACAAGCCTGCTCCAAGTTCCCACAGTGAGGACAAACATGTCTGAACCGTAAGGCAGAGACCACGGTTGAAAAAGAAATCAGTCCTGGGGTCACCACTGGGTTTCAAATCCCAGCTGTTCCCCTTGAGTGTGAAGTCACTGAACCCGTCAGCTGGGCCAGGTGACCATGGTAGTGCACTGGACTGGCCAGGAAGGCCGAGATGGTGGCGGGAGCTCCAGGCGGCCCTGTGCCAGGAGCTGTCCTAAGCACTCACTGCCTCGGCCTCACTAACTGACAGTGGCTGCAAACGCTAACATCGCAGTGTCACAGCGGCCTGGGTGCATGGGACTGTCCTCTGAGCTAGGACTCAGCTTCTTGAGGCAGAACCCACCTTCCCCTTTCCTCCCTCCAGCGCCTTGAAATGATGGGTTTTCCAAAGAAAACCTAACAGCAAAACCCACATGCTGCTGAAGCCTATGGTTTCCTAGGCGCACCTGGCACATGCCTGAGAACAACTCTAGTCTAAGGACACTACCTTCCTGCTGCACAAACGGCCCACTCTGCACAGTAGCAGAGACCCTGGTCACCACTCTCACAGCCAAGCTGACTCCAAATCCAGGTCGCACCAGCGGGAAAGATCTGTGACCCTGTGCTAGATGTGAAGTCACTCTAAAAACGGTCCTGGAAACGCCTTGAACCAGCCTTACCCCCTCGCTGCTCAGGATGTGCACCAGGAGACCGTTTCCGCACCCTAAGTCCACAAAGGACTGCTTGGCTGCCACACCCTGCGTGGCTCTCTCTTCTTCCCATAAAACCTAATAGGAAAAACAAAAGAGTCTATAATTCACTCTAACCCAGAGTAACTCAGATAAGACCCACGTGGGACTCGAACTCATGCCCTCAGAACAGATGGGGAGGCCCAAGGTCCTGGGCTGCCACACAGGTGATGTGCAAGTGGGCAGGGCTGGTGAATGGGCCCCACTCCTGCCCGACACTGCGTGGGGCAGTGGGGCCTGTCAGCAAGACTCCACATTAAAGGGGTCATCTCTGGGGAGCAGTTCGAGATTAGTTCCTTCATGCTTTCTTTAATTCTTCAAGGTTTGTACACACTGATAAAACAAAATAATGCTCTTTCCATAAAGACAACTCCCGTTGAGAGGATACTAGAACACACCTAAACATTTTATAGGTTAAAAAAAATCAAGACTAGTGAGTTTCAGGGCATGTCCAAAGGCAGGTGGTAGGCAAACTGGCTAAGGAACGATCCACAGTTAGGGCCCCGAAGGCTGAGCTGGAAGGCATGTCCTCCAGACAGCTCCCGTCAGGGGCTCCTACGTGCCCGCCAGCATCTGCAAGCCAACTAGTACCTATGAAGTGCCGGTTCAGCTTGAATTCCTAGTTAGGTTGCCCACCTGTGTAACCAGCCTCGGCACACAGAAGTGGAAGCACCCTAAGATTGGTATTTGACAAATGCTGTTCGCTGTGGGCAGCACCTGCCAGTGGCCCCCTCCCTCCGGGTCCACACAGGCTTGGATTAGGTGCGTTCTTACCAGCAGGTAGGCAGCAATAGCCACGTCTTCATACACAAACTTTTCAGGATCAGTCACTTCAGGCCACACCTAAAAGATCGTTCAGAGAATATGGTTTATTCTCCTACCTGCAATCACGTCTCAATATTAAAGTATCCATAAGGCTCAAGTCACACTGGACTAATGATGCAATAAACTTTTTAAAAAAATAAACTTGTTCCAAAGGCAGACATTCAGTCTCTTGCAGTAAGAGACTTGTATAAAGACAAATCTCATTGTATAAAGATCTGTGTAACAGGACACGTCAGGAGCAGTGCGACCCGAGGCAAGACTTTCTCATAAAGACAATGTATATAGCTGTTTAGGTAATGCAACTGGACACCACAGGAAACACTCAGCTATACCCGCCTGGTCACTTATCTGGTGAGCATGACCAACAGAAAGCAAGGGTGGATGGGGAACGAGCAGGGTCAGGGGACCAGCGCTCGGGCCTTCCCACTGCAGTGACTGGTGGACCCCTCAGCTTTGTCCCTGTGCCCCCGTCTGTAAAGCAGGAATAAAGTCCTAACTACCACATGGGATGACCACTGGATCTGCAAGGGTGGGGTTTCACAATTAACATTATCAAGGCATAGAATGGGTTTCCGGCAGAAGAGGGAAAACCATGACCGATGCTAAATGTTCAGATTTCTGTTCCAGTCGGAGTGGATCCGACAGTTCAGATGAACCATCCCACTAAGGGCAATTCTAAGAGCTGGAAGAACATGGAAGTCCCTTCTTGAAGGTACTGAAGAGCTAATGAGATAACCAAGGACTACTTGGCTGGGATCTGGGATCCTACACAGGCTTCAGCAGGAAGGAAGGGTTACTATCCCAAGCCTGTGACTTTAGGGTGCTTTGTTACACAGCAATAGTAACTGATCAAATAAAATACATGGAAATGGTAAGTCGTGGCTACTTCAGGAGGGAGGGAGATGTGAACTAGGAAGAGTAAAAGGAGGTTCAGCTGCGTTAATTAGGCTTTTATTTCTTAAGCTGGGTATAAACACATGTGTTTGCTGTTACCTTCTTTCTGCATCTTAAATATAAGGTTAAAGACATGCTATAACATTTCTCCTTTTTGTAAGTATATACTTTTTTATCCTTTAACTTTGTGTTTTCTTAAACTATCTTTAAGTTTATACCAAAAAATTAGGGTAATTTAGTAACTTAACGTTCAATTATTTTAAATTAAGTATTTCCCTTGTTCTCTTGAAAAACTTAGTGATGTGCAAAAAAAATAATTCTTTCCCATGACACAGCTGCCCATGTTTTCATGGTCTGCATCCCTAAGCATGCACATCAAGGCCCAGTGCGCACATGGCTCAGCTGGATGCGCTCTTAGTGTCTGCACCTGTGGAAAACTAGGAAGTACAGGAAAACAGTTCCACCTGTGCAGCCTGGTCATATGACCTCATTTAAGTGAGGGTGACAGACGGCCTCCCCGGAATTACCTTGACCATGTCTCTGTACTTCTCTTTGAGAGCCTGATAGGCCCGGCTGTACTTCAGGATCGGGATGAGGGACAGGGTGCTTTTAAACCCACTCCTCCTGCTCTCCACACACCACCTGGCCAGCCTGGCCAACAGCTCTTGTCCGAGCCAGGCGGGTTTGGGATAAACAATCCCATCCGAATGCCATCTTTCTGGACAGAAAATTAAAACAGATATGAACCTTTAAAAATAAGAAAGACACAAGTAAGCAGTGCTGGTCTCATTCTTAATAAATTACATGTTTATCTACCGAAAAGAGAGAAGAGACAGCTACAATTACAAAATATTTTGCCCAAAACAACCTGGAATGCACTACAGAATTTTCCATCTCACAGAGAAAAACATTTAAAAAGCAGAGAATTCCCCTTCTCTTGCAAACACTGTTGAAATGCATTACACAGCCTATGAGTCCATCAGAAGGATGGGCTACAAATAACCAAGTTGCTCCATCCACCAGCCTGCCAGGTTCTAAAATGTCTGGATTTTCGTAATACTTCTGTTCTTTATAGATCCTCATATGTGCAACTCAAACGCAAGTTCACTGGTCCACCAGGTATTTATTGGCCAGGAAGCCGAGGGCTCAGCACAGAGCTAAGGACACACACGCAGTCCCTGTGCGGTTCCAGGCCATTCTGCCCACTGTGTTCCAGCACCAGAATAAGGCCAGGTCACAGCTCCCGCCTGGCTATCGCTTCTCTGCCCCGATTCTTGGCACTGCCTGATCAACAGCAGGTTGCACAACCCCAGGGCCCAGATCGCAACACTCCCGAGGTTGTGAATTGGGCAGCAGGGGAAGGGAGAGCATCAGAAAGGGGGGCAGCATTCAACAGGGGCCCTCAGAACAGGCAGGAGCCTGGGCGGCTGCATGAGGGGTGGAGCTGGAGACAGGCATGGGGACAAGGGCAAGTGGTTGGCCAGTCTGGTGAGAAAGGTAACTGTCAGGCTTTCTGCCACCACCTGCATCAGAGGGACGCAACCGACTCTGGTAAGTAAGAGACAGTGCCAGGGCAGGACACCAGATACTCCCTCTTTCCCTCCCCTCGCCTTGGAAGCTCTCCTGCCAAGACTGGGGCACCTCTGTAGGCCTCACCTGCTCTTCCTGGGCCTCGTGCTTTCCCGGGGTGTCCCCAGAGGTCCACCGCACCTACTCCCTCATCCACTCAGGCCTCTCCGGATGTGCCTGTCTCCGAGGCCTCCCCACCCCCCTCCGGCACACACTGCCTTTGCTAAGGAGGAAACATAGAAACAGACCCATTTCACCTCTTGTTTCTCTGCACGGCACTCAGCACCACCTGATGTCAGAGCCCTGCTCACGACTGTCCTCCAGGGCCCAGCAGGTGGTGGGGAGACAGACACACTCCCCCCCCCCCCCCCAGCCAGCCACCCACCCCTTGGAGACAGAGGCCAACGAGGAGTGCCACACTCCACACCCATCATATATCCGTTTAATGTGTGCTCTGCTTAGAAGGCACCGAACCTGCCCCCAAAGTGTGACCTACTCAAAGGAATGTAACAGCTGCCCAGTGGGGTGATGACAAGAAATGTCAACCTGGAGAGATGGAGAGCAGCCAGTCAAAGAGCAGAGAAAGGGATTCCAACCCAGCAAACGTACTGAACACCTGCCACCATCGGGACTGGCCAACAGTGTCACTACCTACCCGAGCACAGACGTGCCCGTCAATGGTCACCGAATGGCTTGATGTCAGCAGCCACCAGTGACCACCACCAGCAAACCACAGGGTCCGTCCTCCCTCCCCACAAGAGCATGCTGAGAAGAAAGGGCCTCAGGACACAACCCTCGGGTACCCTTCTAACGATTCTCAAGAGGCTTCACCTGGGCAGCCCGAGTATTCCCTTCGAGCTTCTAAGCTTGCAACACGAAGCCCAACCCCCTCCTCAGGGGCTCAATCATGAAACCCATTTCACAGGTGTGAGGACTGAGGGCCATGGAGCCTACCATGTCCCATTACCAGTGGGGAAACTCAGGAGTCTACCTGACCCCAAACCAAACTCTTCCCACCGTACTCTTCTGCTTCCTTCAAAACCAGGTGTAAAGGCCATTCTGGATAAATAGACAAGTTCCCCACGGTTGTTTCTGAAAGTACAGACTGAATGTGGCTCTCAGGAGAGCATACCCATGACTTTACCCTTTGTCTGGCTTTTTTATTTAAAAATACCAGATGAAAGTAAACCAAGCTTCTTATTAAGCTCCTATCTTTGTAATAAGCATTCCTAAATACCCACTGTATCTAAAATCACATGGGCCTCAGCAGGACATAAAGCTTACACTTATTTCTTACAACCTGGTAATGGAGAGTAATAATAAAGGGATCCAAGTTTGACTTCATTGCTAAAACTAAGTGCTTACATGGAATGTAGACCCTAAAGTCTCCACCAGGCTGTGACCACACACAGGCCAGGCACCAACTAGAACAAAAATATGTGGAAACACCAACTAGAAGAGAATCGCACAAACCTAACTGCCTAAAAGAGCCCCTTTAGCTCTTCAGTGGCCCAGGATCTTGCAGCTGCCTAAGGAAATAGTTGAGTAAACACCGAGAGAAGCCAGTCACCTGGTTCTTACCATTCTTCTTTGTTGTGACAGAGCTGGATCTGGTACACGTTGCTCATCTTAACCTTTAAACTCCCTCTGTCATCTTCTTCCAAAGGTAAAAAAGTTACAGTTCCATTGAGGACATCTGGGGGAAAAAGATACAGACGACAGGTTAGAGTTGCTTATTCAGTGTCTTAACAGAAGAGGTATTAACAATAATAAGGAATCGGGTGCTGTGCCTTTGGTCTCCCAGGGCCTCCGCCACCCTACTCACAACAGTGCCCAAGACAGACAGGCTCTTCTGTCCTGTTCGCCACTGCACGGAGCCTTTACGGCGCCAGTAGGAGCAGTCCTAACAAAGGCCCTCTGGGCTCACAGGGGCACTAGCTCCACGTCAACCAACGGTCCTTGGCACCAGTTCACCACAGGCATCGCCAAATTTGGGCTGCAAAACAGCTCAACTGTGATGCAGCACAGCTCTGAGGGCAGCACAACTCGAAGAGGCCCAGGCGCCCGTCCCCTCAAGCTAGGCGGCTCTGCTCCGCTTCCTCTGCCCAACCACGGTTGCCCTTTCTGCCCAGGCAGGAGCACACAGCCTCTGGGAAAAAGGGAAAGTGCTTCCAAGGCTGAGGGCAGCTGGTTTATATGGACACCTCAGGTCCCTGATTGGCCTTTCCTCATGCAAATGAGGACTCCAAAGCATCACAGTTTGATTGGTTGAAAAGGCACTATCCTGATTGGTCAGAATACAGTCCCTCTAATTAATTGGTGGGAGCAGCACAGCTCCCACTGGATAGGGAAACCCTCAGTCCTGCTGGTTGAAATGATTCCAGGAACTTCTTTACAAGGGCCGGCTCAGGTGGCAGGAACACACCGCTGGTAGTTCCATGCCAGTGTCTCCCTGAAGTGGTTTGCATGAGAGGCACCTGTGTATAAATGGCTGTTTGTTGTTCACAGGGTCCACACTCACCAAGAGAAAGAAGTGTAGCCCTGCTTCTCCTCAGGAAGCCAATCTAGGAACACAGAGGTTTCATGTGACGGCCTCACGGGCACTGATTCACTAACCCTCTCAGTTTAGCAGAGATGACATGTAAAAGGTGATCACACACAGCTGATAACTACTACCTCCTATACCACCTGGGCACGGCGGGGTCAGGTTTGAGAGGGCTTCCTGGAGGAGGGGACACCTGGAAGTGTCCTACAGGGGCACAGAGGCAGACAGTATTGAGGGGGAGGGGAGAGATTTAGCATTGCTGCTTGTGTACACAGAACCACCTCCTGAAGGTGTCAACACTCTAATGCCCAGAACTTGTGCCTATGTTGTTACATGCAAAAAGGGACTTCACAGATGTGGTTCAGGTTACAGACCTTGGGCGAGGGAGAGTACAGGTGGGCTCCATCTAGTCACATGAGCCGTGAAAGCTGTTAAACTTCTCCAGCTGGAGGCAGAAGCAGTGCAGCAGAAAAGGAAGTCAGAGAGATTCGAAGCATGAGAAGGGCCAACACTGCCAGCTCTGAGATGCAGAGAGCTATGTTCAAGAGCCAGAGGACGGCCTCTGCGAGCACCCCCAGGAGCAGCCTTTTCGTGCATCTTTTTACCTAGCTAAACTCCCGTCTGTCATTCCATGTCCACTGCGCCTTGCCCTTCTCCCCCAAGCCTTCCAGACTCCACCCAATCAATGACCCCATCCTCTGTACTGAAAAAGCACATTTCTACGAGTCCCCTCCAAGAACAACAAAAATCTACAAACCACCTCCCTAGGACACCGCAAGGAATTGGCACAGTAGGTACCTTTTGTGCCTTTTCAATGACCGGAGGTTCAACGGATGCTTTTTAATCTAACTGCGTCCTCTGACAAAGATTCTCTTCTTGACCAAACTGAAGCCAGGCTCCTCTGAGCCCTTTCTCCATTAGGCCTCAAGGTTGGCCCACAGGCACTTGAACCAACACTAGCATGGTTTCCAACAGCTCAAGGCTGCATCCCTAGGACAACCCTAGGTCCCCTTAAAGTGCCTGCCTGAGAAAATTTAAGACGCCCGGCCAGGCGTGGCTCAGCGGTTGAGCGTCTACCTGGGATCCAGGTGATCGGGGTTGGATCCCCAGTCAGGGCACATGCCCAGGTTGCGGGCTCAATCAATCACTCTCTCATCATTGATGTTTCTCTCTCTCTCTCCCTCTCCTTTCCTCTCTCTGAAATCAATAAAGATATATTTAAAAAAAAAAAAAAAAAAAGAAAATTCAAGACTGACAAAAAGAACCGACTCTTCCAGCCCACACCTGAAGAAGGGACCCATCTCCTGCCTGTGGGAGGGTAGGAGCTGAACTTCCACGTGCACCAGGTAACAAACCCAGATGAGTTTCACGTGCGTCAACGCCCCCCTCGCCCCCGCTCCAATTCTCCCTTTAAAACGCCCAGTCACAAATCAAGAGTTCGGGGCAATCTGGACTCGTCTCCCCTAACGCAGGTATATTACTAATTAAAACCTATCCTCGCCCCCTGAACTAGTGTCCGGCTTTATCTGGCCCCCTCCCGCCACCCCAACTACTCTTACCTTGCACGACTATCTCCCTCCTCGGAGCAGCGAGCGGGCAATGCGGGCTCCTTTTCGGGATGATGGTTCTGAGAACCACGTCGAGCTCGTGCTGAGCCTCTGGCTGCAACCCTGCCCCTGAGCCTGTGAGGAAAGCCAGCATCTCCCGATGGTCGCCGACGAGGCTCCGCGAGAAATCGTCCCAGAGAGAGTCCAGGTCCAAGGCCGGCAAGTCGTCCTCGCCGGGCTGGCCCGGGGCCCCTGAGAGCAGAGGCGCTGCGGCTGCTTCCCTCTCGCTCTCCGCTTGCCGCCGTGGGCCCTGCGGCTCCTCGGGGCCTGCGCCCTCCGGGGAACGCTGACCTGGTCCCGGTCCCTTCTCGGACCCGCATCCCGCCGCGGCCGGCTCCTCCCGCTCGGGGCCCGAGCTCGGCCTGGGGCCGCGGGCCTCGGTGCCGGGCAGGGCAGCGGTCCGCCGGGCCTCCAGGCGGACGCCACACAGCCGCTTGTTGACCACCTGCGGCCTCTCCAGCCACACGGCCACCGCCGCCCAGAAGCCGCCCGGGAGCAGCGCCCCAGGGTCGCGCACGACGACCCGGCCCACCTCCGCCATGTTCCCCCGCGCCGGGAGACCGGCAGCAGCGCGCGGCGATGACGCAGGGCGGCGCCGACTGATGGCGTCATAGCCCGGGACCGGAAGTAACGGGGCGGGGACTGACCCCCCCGGCCGTTTCCGGCTGGGCCGCCCCGGCAGGGTTCCCCGGCGGAGTGACGGGCTGCGGCGTCGAACCCCTGCCTGGCTCTGCGGCACCGCCCCAGGCGGGCCGGCGCCTCGCAGCAGCGTGGCCAGGCCTGAGCCCGGGGAGTCCTGGGCGGTGCATTTATGAAATGAGGCTCGGCCCCGCTTCCGGCCTGTCTCCAGCGCGGCTGACTCGATCGCGGTCCGGGAGTCGGAGCCTGTGCGTGTCAAGATCACGCCCCCGGTGGCGGCGCGCTCCCCTCCATTTCCGTTCCGGGGCGCTGTCTTGCGTGGGAGAGCCCCGGGGGCGCGCCCCTGCGCCCCAGCACAGCCCTGGGGGCGCCTCACGTCCGCCGTCGCCTGCGAGTCCCCCGGAGGAGCCGGGAAGGGCGCGCGCGGCCCGCCGAGGCCGACGTCGCCGGGAGGGTGCGGATCCCGGCGACGAAGCAGCAGCAGCCGAGACTCCCCCCATTCCCTCCGCGCGGCAGCCCCGCGGCGGGGTCTGGCTGTTCCCCGGAGGGTCTCCGCCGGAATCGGAGAGAAGCAGAAACTGTCTGAAGTCATGTGACTTATCACAGCGCAGAGCAGACCCAATGTCTGGAATTAAGTATAAGATAAGTGAGGTACAGACCCGGGGAGACCACCTGCTGCCTTTGGTCACGTGGTGGACTTTTACTCTGTCTGGGAGTTCTCCGGAGCTGCCGTAAATGACCGCAGACTGGGGCCTTCAAACAACAAAGTGATTCTCTTGCGTCTATTCCTTGCCTCTGAGCTTCTGGTTGCCATCAGTCATTTTAACTTCCCTTGTGGCCGCGTAACTCCACCCTCTGCCTCCACAGTCACAGGGCCTTTTCCTTGTTTTCTTTGTCTCGTCTCCTGCCAAGACCCTACCTGCAAAGGAGGTCCTAGGTACAGTGGGTAAGAGCTTTGACATGGCTCGTTGGGAGGGGCCAGAGGCATAATTCAACCCCCAGTACTGTCCAAATAGGTTTAGCCTGGTTGGGGCAGCCCAAAGGTTAATAATTACAAATTTTACTGGGATTGGCACTGAGGATGCAGAGCCAAATTAGCTCCTGCCCTCGGGAAACCTTTAGACCAATAGTGGAGCCAGACAGGGAAACCAGACAGCGATTATGGAACATGAAGAGTCAACAGTGAAGACAGGTCCAGAGTTCAAAAACGGGGAAATTTTTCACTCTTCTATCTCAAAAGAAAGGTGTTGAGAGAGGAGGGCTCAGTGACAACTGAGTTCAACAGAACTGAAAATGTAAAAAACACAACCCTGCTGGTCCTGAAAGCTCAGTAGGGTGCATTCAGAGCCCAAGTTTGTCCATCAGTCTCTTCCTTCTGCTTTTGCAACAGGAAGGCTGCACCGATAGCCCTAACAATACGTCTGCTTGGAGTGAGAGTCACAACTGTGAAGGAAAATGTCATGGGATGAAAGAGAAGGCATTTCAGAGTGGAATAGGAGTGGAGCAAGAATTTCCAAATACCTGCTGAACGTCTCCATTCAGATATCCTACCAGCATCTTAAACTTGAAGTGTCTCACCCTAGCCAGTTCGCTCAGTGGTTAGAGCATCGGCCCTCGGACTGAAGGGTCCCAGTTTTGATTCTGGCCAAGAGCACGTACCTCGGTTGCAGGCTCGATCCATGAGCGGCAACCAATCCATGTGTCTCACATGGATGTTTCTCTCTCCCCCCCCCCACTCTCTGAAAAAGCAATGGAAAAAAAAATATGCTCAGGTTCAATTACCTTTCGCCCCCTACCCCTTCCCCACTGCACTGCCCGTCTTCCAGGCCCTGTAAATGGAAACCTTTTGACCTCTCCGTCTTTATATGACCAATTGCCAAGTCCGGCTGATTCTCTGGGCGCACTTCATATGGTGCGCCTGCCCTAATTTGGATTCCCCCCGAGAGAGACTGAGACAAGGCATCGGGCGCATGTGTTTGGACATGGAGCTGACCCCAAACAGGAAGAAGTGGGAAGTGTGAGACAGACAGAAACGCTAACAAAGGATGGATTATCGAATTGTTGGCTGCTCCGGGCAGCCAGGGCTCGGTTCCACTGGAGACCCTCTCAGGAGCAGGGGAGCACCGCCCAGGGTTCTCCTCTAACTTTAGGGAGCACTCGGGCGTGCTTATTAACTTGAAGGTGCCCAGGCCCCAGCCTAAGGGTGCTGATCCCGTTCCCTGGAACCCGCCTATTACACAAACATCCCCGGGATTCCTGCGCAGGGGGCGCCCGGGAGCGTCCAGGGAAGGTTCCCCTTGCAGCCGCTGGGGCCAGGCGCTCGGAGGCGTCCTGCGTTTCCCGGACGACCGGGGAGGGCGGGGCGGCGCGGTGACGTCAGGGTCGGACGTCGGCCGCGGGGCGGGGCGGGGCGGCTCCGAGGCCTGCGCGCCACAAGGACACTTGGGACCCCGCTGTGGGTGCTGCGCGCTCCCAGGGCCTGCGCGCCGCCAGGACACCTGCTGGGACCCTGCTGTGGGTGCCGAGCGGCGCGAGGGCCCGGCGACCAGGAGGGACCCGCGAGATCCGAAGGTCGAGCCCGCGTCTGCGTCGCGGTGAGGGGCCGAGGGTAGCGCAGGTGCAAAGGTCCGGGGGCACCGGGCGGCGCGCACCGGAGGCAAGGCCCGGTGGCCGGGAGGGTGAACCTGCGAGACGTTTTGGAGAATAGTCCCCTGAGGTCGCGGGACAGCTGTCACCTAGAGGAAGAATGGTCAGATCCGCAGTGTAGAGTTACCTCTCCCACTGCAGAGAGGAAAGGTGGCTGCAGGAGACTGTTGGCACAGTGAGGGTACAGCAGCCCCAGCAACACACTGGGAGCTGTTCCAAGTGCCCCCTGCCCATTGCAACAGCCCAGGTACTAGACACAGTGAGTCCTCACTTAAGGTCGCTGACGGTCGCTGTTTTGATAGGCTCTGCCCCAGGTAGGTGGATGTATAAGGAAACCGGTTTTGCCACAGGCTACTTGATTAAACCAGTTACCTTCCTCCGCATCTCCTCAACCTTGTAACGGAACAGCCTTGAAGGAAGCGAGTTACTCGGGGACTTGGTGTGCTAGACGCTAGGCTGTGGTTGCTGTGTTGTCGTCAGGCCCGAGGCACGGAGAGGCGAGGTGACTTACTAACTGAACAAGCAACGTCACCCAGCTCGGAAGTTCTCACCGTGGGGTCTGACGCCAGGCAGTCTGGACTCGGTGATGTCGGTGACCTCGGGTGGCGTGGGGCCATAGGGGACTTACTGATTGCTCAGGATTACGGGACCTGGGGTCGGATGTGCCCGACAGCAGCTGGATGGCCTTGGGCTCCAGTTTCGTCAGCTGAAAATGAGAGTACATTGGTACTTGGGGTTGCCACACCACTGGTGCAGGGATTGCTCAATCATCGGAGGTTATTATGCTGGATTTAACAGGAGCGGAGAGAAATGAAAGGCTCAGCAGGCATTAAAGAAGGGAGTGGTGGCTTTGGGGCTCCAGGGAGAGGGGAATTCCAGGGTGGCACCTGGGTTTATAGAACAGGTCCTGCAGGACAGGCTGGTCAGGGGCCCAGGCGAGTTCAGTGTTGACATTCAGAGTTCGAGGACCTGCAGGACGGGAGGGTGGTGGGGCCAGGAACCTGCCAAGTGAGCGCATGGATTCAGGAGCCCTCCAGGGCCTGTTGACCTCGGTGCTGCCCAGCCCCAGGGCTGCCCTTTGCTCCCTCTGCCTTCTCACCACCTTTGTTCAAGGAAATCTCCCACCCCTTCTGTTTGGGGGGAAATGAACGTTAGCTCTAAATGCGGCCCTTCTCTTTTGCTGTCCCCCCCTTGGAGTTTTTCTCTCATTTGTAACACGTTACACTTATACAACTGTTCAAGGATGGTGTGAACAGATAGACTGAAGCATGTTGCCTCATGCCATATATTTTCTGCAGGTTGACATCAAGCCATGGCACCCAATTTGGAAGGAAGTGAAGATGCTCTGCTCCCCGATTTCCCCAGAGGGCCGCTGCATGCATACCGCTCACGCGCCTCCTTCAGCTGGAAGGAGCTGGCGCTGTTCCTGGAGGACGAGGACATGCTGCGCTTTAAGGTGAGGTGGCGGCTCTGCAGCGTTGGCCGTGCTGACCCATGGGGACGCTGGTGGGCGTCTTAGTTCATTGGCAAAGGTAGGGCTTTGTGCCCTTACAGCCACGCGGCCCCCCTGGGCCTCACGTCCGCTTCCATAGGGTGCGGCTGTTCCTGGGCACAGCACAGGCCTCACTCCTCTTTGCACCCGGGATGGCGGAGCCTCTGGGAATTGCCGAGGGGGTCCAGAAATGAACACAGACTTTTTAAGCTTCCTAAGCCTCCCCTGGGAAGGACTTCCCTCCCTGCCCCGACGTTTTTGGATCAGACTATGTGTTCCACGTAGCCGGCGGCCTCGAGAAAGCCTGTATGAGTAAGAGCATAGTGAGAGTCCACCCTTTGCCTCCAAATCGCCGGCGTCCTGTCTCCTGCATTTCCAGAAAACCATCTTCTCAGCTTTGGAGAACGACCCCCTCTTCGCCCGTCCTGGTGGACACGACCTCTCCATGGAGACGTACCGTGAGCTGAACTTCCTGCGCTGCAAGCGGCTCTTGGAGTACGACATCTTCCGCATGGACGACCTGCTCCAGAGCCCTCTCAAATGCCTGGCGCTGGTCAACTGTCTGGGCATGTACGACTGGTCCCTGGCCACCAAGGTCTTCCTGCACACTTTTGTGAGTAGGCGGCAGGGGAGAGGAACGTCAGGGTCCACTTTCAGCCTCCGTGTGAGGCCATGAGGCTGCCTGGTGCCAGGGCCAAGCTGGGGTCAGGGACGCTCACACCGCAGGAGCTCCTTACAGAAAATACACGCAGCCTGTGGGGTTTAGAGTCTAAATTTTAGGCACTCACCTCGGTGGCTTGGGGGTTGTTAGTGTTTACTTGCTTTTAAAGTTTTCTGGGGATTTATGCATTTGGGGAAATGCTTGTTTCAAGAGATTTCTAAAAATGTAGGAAACAAGCAGAGATTAGAATGTGTGGGCCGATCTTGTGTTTTTTAGTGAGAAGTCCAATTTAAAAAATATATATGTTTTTTTATTGATTTCAAAGAAAAGAAGGGAGAGGGAGAAAGAGAAACATTGATCAGCTGCCTCCTACATGCCCCCTGCTGGGGATCAAGCCTGCAACCCTGGCATGCGCCCTCACTGGGATTCAAACTGTGACCTCCTGGTTCATGGGTCAAGGCTCAACCACTGAGCCACACCAGCCAGGCAGAAGTCCAATTTTATTTTTACCTTTATACACAAATTTGCACACGTGATTCCTGGAGAAAGTACAGTGCCGTGGAAGTCAAAACCCACAAATGGAGCTTTGGGACATTTTTGCTTTATGCCGAAAAAACAAAAACAAAACCTTGGCACAACATGTGGTCCGCCGGCTGTTGTCTGACAGAAAGTGGTCCCACTTTGCCCTCACGCATCCTTCCTCCCTCCTGCCCTGTCCCTTGTTCTCACAGACCCTCAGGATGGCTTTCAGGCATCTGAAGTCCTAGGTGATTATATCGAACTTACATAAACTGCCTGGGGCGGGGACCCAGGTCTCCTCACCCGGGAGCCTGGCATGCTCATGCATAGTTAGCCTCTCATGGCTGGGCACTGCTGTCGGGACCACCCAGTGGTGCGCAGCCGGGTGAGGGTGGGATGGGGGTGTTAACGGCCCGTCACTGGTGAGATCCCAGGATAGCAGTACTCATTCACTTCCGCCGGTTCATGGGATGATATTATATTTTCAGGTTTTTGGATCAGCGATTTACAACTCTGGTTCTGAAAGACATTTAAAATACATTCCAAAGATCTTGAATATGGAGGTAAGTTGAGGTTGGTGGTGGGTCTTGATCCCACAGTCTCTCACCTGTTCTGAGAGTTGTGGGGTCTCACCTTGTTGAATGGTGTTCTTAGGCTTCTCAACAACTAGTTGATGTTTTTGTTGACTTTTTAGAGAGAGAGAGGAGGGGAGAGGGAGAGAGATAGAAACACTGATGAGAGAGAAACATCGATTGGCTGCCTCCTGCACTCCCCCCACTTGGGATCGAGCCCACAACCTGGGCATGTGCCCCGACTGGAAATTGAACCGATGAGCTCTAGATGCAGGGAATGATGCTCAGCCACTGAGCCACACCGGCCAGGCTGAATTTAGCTTTTTCTTACCGAAGTGAAGGCCTCCCGTTTTCCTTTGCTGTCCGGGAGCAGTTCTGGCCACCAGGCTGACTTAGTGGGGCTGCTGGCAGCATGTCTGGGCGGTGTGGCATCTGGCACAGCAGAGGGACGGAGACGCAGTGAGATCACTCGTCGGTCAGATAGGAGGAGATTTGGGGCTGTAATTGTGGTTAAAGGGATCTTAGTCCTTACGGGAAGGGTGGGGCAGGGTCCCTTAGGGAACATGAGAAAACGCCGTTCCCACCTGACCTCGTGTTTGCTTCTGTGTTAGATCTTTGGATGCTTTGCTCTGACCGAAGTGAGTCACGGGAGTAACACCAAGGCCGTGCGAACGACCGCGCACTACGACCCCACCACCCAGGTAGGTGCGCCCGTCCCCTTGCCCTCTGGGCTTCGGGCACATGAGACATGGCGCAGTCAGGAGTGAGACAGTAATGAGACCCCGAGAGCCGTCTTTGCACACGGGAGCTTGCAGAGTGCGGGGTGGGGGGTGGGGGGTGGGGGGTGGGGGTGTCCGTCGCTGACAGGTGGAGTCTCAGGAGGCAGAGGCTGAGGCCCGACCTGTCCCACCTGGAGATCTCGCTGCCTGGAGGTCAGTGAGGGACAAAGCAGGAGAAACGGGGTTGGTGGGAATAACACATGCCGGGGGGTCAGGGGAGGCCTGGCCGACAGATCGCACGGCCCGGGCGTGGCCAGCTGCCGAGAGTTTGCAGTTATATCGTTTGACAGGTTAGACTCCATTTCCTTTTCCTAAAACTTATCTTTATTGCTGAAAGCATTACAGATGTCCCCCTCTCCCCCGCATTGATCCCCCCCGCCCGGCGTCCTATTCTTGTTTTAATTCTCAACTGAAGATGTTTTTACTGATTTTTTTAGAGAGAAAGAGGTGGGGGGGGGAACATCGATGTGAGAGAGACACATCGATTGGTTGCCTCCTGTATGAACCCCGACTGGGGATCAAACCCGCTATCCAGGTATGTGCCTTGACCAGGAGACGACCCTCCAGCCACCCGGGCCACCTGGCCGAGGCTCGGGCGTCGTTTTCCACAGGAAGGTTCTTTAAGTTATAGGCCCAGGAACATGCTCTGTGTAAAAACAGGGCTGTGGTGGCGTCCAGGAGCTAAAACCTTCCGTCTCGCCTCCAAGATACGAAGAGAAGGCCTCAGAGTAAAAGGAATCCTAGGTCCTCTGAGTTGCTGACCCTGACTTTTTTCCTCGCGCAGGAATTCATCATACATTCCCCTGATTTTGAAGCCGCCAAATTTTGGGTCGGCAACATGGGCAAGACAGCGACACACGCGGTGGTGTTTGCTCAGCTGTACATGCCGGGGGGCCAGTGCCACGGCCTCCACTCCTTCATCGTGCAGGTGGGCCGCTGCCCTGGGGACAGCGTCGGGGACACAGTCATCCACTGGGGACAGGGGTGCGTCCGGCTTCTAGAGTTGATAAGGATGCAGCTGAACATCCTGCAGCACCCAGGACATCCCCACCTGTCAAGAAGGGATTGTGCCCCCAACGCCCCCCTGAGTGTTGGTGTCGCTGCTGAGGAGCCCCAAGCCCTGGGCCCCGGGGTCGTCTGGTGGGGGATCCCTCCGTCCTAGCAGCCATGTGGGTATTGCCTCAGACACTTGGCACAGGTCTGGACGGCCCTGCCAGGTCTGGGGGTGCCCCTGGAGTTCTGGGTCACAAACAGGAAGGCTTCTGCCCAAGGGGGTGGTGCTTGGGACTGGTGGCCAGGCAGGGGTTCCTGCCTCCCTGGGGGGCCCGTTTCCCAGCGCCCAGGGCTGCTGCGGTGTCTTCCCATCTGGGCCGACTGATTCCCAGTGAAGCCCCATTTTCCCCACCCCAGCCCTGTTCTGGCAATTTTTAGACATTGAATTGAAATTCATATAACATACAATTCAGAGAAAGTGAGTGATCCCGTGGTGTTTAGTGCCTCAGGGTCCTGCAGCCCCCCTGTCTAGTTCAGACACGTCCTCTCCAGAGCACCCCTTCCCGTTGGCACTCATCCCCCCCCCCCAGGTTTTCTAGAAAGAAACTCCCTATCCTGAGCGTAGAGCTCACAGAGCTATACAGGAAACCCTTGATTTAACGGACTCATTCAGGCGAGGGGGTGTCCGCTAGGTTTTCCCAGTGCGTATGTTAAAAAATTCACCAATTAGTTTTTACTCATGTAGACACGTCTGTGTAATTAAAATTAAGTATATATGAAAAGTTTAATTTCACAGGAAAGTTTTCTACATGTATTACTGTGATTTTAAATTTACACTGAATAGGTTTAGTAAACGCATTTACCGGTCACTGAGAGTAAACAAATGCACACGGCAGGGGCGTGGAACATCCACCGGCCCCTGTTAAAACGGCCACAGAAAGTCACACCGCTGGATGACAGAACAGTGACTGCCCGAGGTGCGGTGTGATCGCGTGCTAATCATTCGCCCAACATGGTGCGCAGCAGCGGCTCCTGGATTTAAATACACAGACTGCAGCTGTAGATACGTAATATTTACTTACGTCGGCAGAATTACTAGTGCTTTTCCAACACGCCACCTATTCGCTAAAATTTGTTAAAAACAACAGTGAATTAATAACAGGAAACCACCTGTTAATTTAATTATAAGCAAATCTTGGTTAAAAGCGTTTTAAAATGAACAGGGCATTAACTTTCACCTTGACATACAGACGGGAAATTGTCCGTTAAATCGAGGTCCGCAGAATCGAGGGCTTCCTGTACCTGCCCTTTGCTCGGTAAGCCTGTTGGACGCTCACGTCGGGGAGCAGAGGTTCAGAGAGACAACGCCAGGCTGTCTGTCCCCCAGCAATATGTGCGCAGCCTCTCACCTTATTAAAACTGGACGTCCTGGACCCGGGCAGGAGTGCGGGATCCCTGCAGCCCTGCAGGCAGCCTGTACTGACCAGCTCCTGGCTATTTTCCTGCGGCTGCTGTAGAAAACAAACACTACAGTGGGAAGCAGGGCCGGGCGCAGAGAGCAGGAGGGCATCACCCCAGTGTGGAGGCCGGGAATCCAGGCCCAGGTGCGGGCAGGGCCGTGCCCCGCTGGGGGCTCTCGGGGAGCGTCCCTCCCACCCGGTCCAGCCGCAGGCTCCTGCTGGAGTTCCTGGGCTGCGGCCACATAGCTCCAGTCCCTGCTCCCGTCTTCTCTCCGCGTCCTGTCCCCTCTGGCTCTCCTAGGACACTTGTCATGGGATCCGGGGCCTGCCTAGGTCACCAGGGTGGTCTCATCTCGCAGATCCTTCACTCGGTCGCATCTCCAGACAGGCCTGTTTGGAGGGTGCGGTTTGCCCCCTGCAGCTGCACTGGAGGGAGCCCGCGCTTGGCCACTGGGGTTTGAACAAGTTCATTCTGAGTTCCGTGCGCTCAGTTGTGTTCTGTGGTTTGTACAGATTCGGGACCTGAAGACCCTTCTCCCCATGCCTGGGGTGATGGTGGGCGACATAGGGAGGAAGCTCGGGCAGAATGGTCTGGACAACGGGTAAGTGTGCCCCGAGCTTGCTGTCCTGGCGCGCTCCTCCGTGGGCCGTCCTCGAGGCTGCTTGCTCGGGGCTTAGACTCCTAACGGGTCGGAGGCTGCATGGCTGCCCGCCTGTGATTCCCGCGGGTACCCTCAGCACTGTCCCCGCGCCCTCCTGCACTCCCCCGGAGCTGGGGGAGACGTGGTGGGGACACACGTGTACACCTCCACACTCGGGAGCCACGTCACAGAGGGCCGTCTCCTGCGTCAGCGCCAAAGCCAGGAGGGATAAAGGACCCGAGTTCTAAACAGTGAACTTGTCCTCAGGCCCAGCCAGGCAGCTGCAGTCCGGTGGGGCCTCAACCTGGGCCTGCCCCCCCCCAGACGAGGTCCCCGCCAGCGACCTGGAGCTGCAGCACCCGGCATGTGTCCTCTGATCTCGGGGGTGGGGCAGTGTAGTGTAGACGCCAGGGTCGGAGAGGGTGAGGAGCCCAGCAGTGGGCAGGGTGGGCGGCAGAGCCTGTCACAGGGGCCATGATATCCTCCCGAGCTGGTGTTAGAGCCCAGGATCGTCAACGGCACGAGCTTAGGAACCAGACGGCTCCAGATTCAGATCCTGCGCCTCCCTCAAACTCCTCCTTGGCCTGTTTCCTCATCAGTGACATGGGCATGATGACAGTCCCCGTGCCGGGCCTGTGACAGTCCCACCTGCACGTGGTGGTGCTCCGGGCGGGCTACTGTGTGTCTGCTTCCCCGCGAGCATGTGGGTGCCACACACTGTACCCGAAAGCCTGGCTGAGGGGTTTGCACCTCTCTCCCCAGGAGCGAGTCTAACTGGGGAGGGGGCAAGGCCGGGAGGGCCCCTTCGCCTGTGTCTTCATCAGTGTGGAGAATATTTATGCACCTGCTGCTTCGTAGCAAAGAGCATAGAGGAAGCCGCAGGGACAGTTTGAACTCACTGGGTGACCTACCCCAGTCATTAAAGCGGGAGGCAGGTCGTCTCCGGAGAGAAAAGCTGCACCAGGTGGTCTCCAGAGCCCCTGAGCATGGAGAAACCTCCTCTCAGCTGTCCTCACGAAGTAGGGGTGCTGGGGCAGTGTCTCAGGTCTCCGCCCGGACCCTCAGAACAGGTGGGACCCCAGGCTGCGCCACATGGGGAGCCGTTGATTTTATAGTTAGTTTGAGGAGAAAACGGGAAGCTGTTAAAAACCAAGAGCAAACACGCAGGACCCGTCGAACTCCACACTCGGCATCCGCGCGCCTCCCACGGGCCTGTGCGGAGAGCCTGGTGCCGTGGGAGCCGGATCGGCACCGTCGGTCCCCTTAGATCTCCGGCTGGTGCAGGTGCATGGGGGGCCTGGCGTGGACAAGCCGCATGCTTTTGTCGTCAGCACTGGGCCGGGCAGCGATGCCACTCGGTCTGACTGAGAGGTCGCCCCGGCCGTGGGCAGCAGGCGCCAGGGCGACTGCACAGGAAGCGGGGCGGCGGGCACTGCCTTGTCCTGGACTTCGAAAAGCGCGTCCCCTCATTAGGTGTGTGCGTCCCGGTGTGGGACTCGGAAAGTACGCACCCTCGCAGGGTCTGCGGGTACAGCGAGGCCTGGCAGGTTCAGCGTGGGGCCAGCTCACACCCAGCGGGCAGCGTCTCTGGTCGCTGTTCACTTGGTTTTACAACTGGAATGTTTACCGTTGTCCTGGAACATCACCGAGACCCTCCCGTAGATGCATGTTTCTGAGACTGATCCGGGGGCCGTCACCGAGCACACTCATGCCGCTGTGGCCCAGGCTCGTCCGAGGCCCCGGTGTCACCATGAGCACCCCGAGGACTTTGAGAGCAGGTCGACCAAACCAAAGTGACACTGTGGCCCGTGGAGCTGCTCAGCATCAGGCCAGTGGGACGCTGGGAGTGGCCGTACTTGGTCCCCGAGCCTTCCAAGGTTCAGTGGCCTGTCCAGGGTCCCGGGCCCCCTCCCCCAGAACACCCTCCCGGCCGGGTGCGCATGCCCAGCAGAGGGCGCCGGGTTTCCAGGACGGGAAGTCCCCGCCGGGGTCTCCTCTTGCCTGCCCTTTGCATCCCACTCTACTCTCAGTGTTAGAATTGATTTTTTTTTTCAATCTGAGGTTATTTATCTTGAAAGTCAAGGTTAGATTTTGTCATTTCACAAGAATTTCGGAGGATGTGGGACTACTGTAGAAATCAGAGGCAAACAAGTTTTATGGGTCGATTTAGGCAGATAACTCTAAAAGCAAAATAAAGACCCTCTCGAGTGAGGTTTTGGCCCCTCACCCTGTCCTGGGCTGCAGGATGTTCTCGTGCACTGGCTCTGAGGTGAGGCGGGACCCACGGCCTCGGGGATCCTATCAGAATTGGCCGGGTTCCTGGAGGAGCCGGGTGCACTTGGTCCCGGGAGGGAGGGAGGGTGTGTGCAGCACCCTCCCCGTACCACCCCATGTCACACCCCCCCCCAGTGCCCTTTGGGGACACTGGGAGTTCTGGCTGCAGGCTGGTCCCCCGGTCTGGCCACCAGCTGACTGTTCCTGCCACAGCTTTTGTACTCAAAAGAGTGTGTGCAAAATTGTGCTTTCAGTAACCTCATGTGAGGGCTTTTTTCCCCTTCAATATGTCTTTATTGATTTCAGAGAGAGGAAGGGAGAGGGAGAGAGATAGAAACATCAATGATAAGAGTCATTGATCGACTGCCTCGTGCACCCCCCCCCCCCCGGGATCAAGCCCACAACCTGGGCATGTGCCCTGACCGGGGATTGAACCGTGATTTGGATCATCAACATTGATGCTCAACTGCTGAGCCTTGCTGGCCAGGTGAGGATTTTTAAAAAAAAAATGTTTTCATTGACTTTTGGTGAGAGAGGAACGTTGATGTGAGAGAAGCATTGATCGGCTGCCTGCTGCACAACCCCTAATGGGGATCGAGCCCCAAACCCCGGCATGGCCCCTGAACTGGGAATTGAACTGGCAACCCCTTGGCGCTTGGGATGACACTCAGCCAACTGAGCCACACGGCCGGGCCTCGCGAGAGGACTTCTGCAGGCATGAGGATATTCAGACTGTGCCATCCCTGTGTGGCCACAAAGTGACCTCCACTCCTGACAACGGCACTTGAGTTTACAGAATTCTCCTTGAAAACACACCCCTCGGCTTCTAGTGAGCGTCGAGGGGGAGGCCACGGGGAGGCTGGCGCCGAGTCTGCTCTTGTCAACCGAGGTATCAGATCAGACGCCCCGATAGGCCTGCTGGGGCCTCTGGCCTTCCATCGGCCGATCAGAGCGCCCCATAAGGCCCTGATGCTGCGGCTCGCCCCCGGATAGGGCCCCAAGGCACTGGGCTGAGCTTTGTCCCCGTGGAGTGGCCTTTGTCCCTGGGGTGCCACCTTTGTCGTAGGAGCTCACGAAGCCCCAAGACCTAGTCTCATGAATACCAGTGTACGGCCGTTTTGTTTTTACACGGAACCCGCCACACATGCCCGCTTTTTAAAAAAAACTTTTTTATATAGAAATATGTTGAAATTTCCTGTCTGCTGGTGTCTTCTCTCCCTTTTTCTGGCTTTGGGGACTCTGTCACCTTCTAAGCTGTCCTTCCTTTCACTTGGCTGGGTGTCGGGAGGAGAGGAGCCGGGCCAGCCCAGTCCGACCCGAGGTCCACGCCCCCGTAGGTTTGCCATGTTCCACAAGGTCAGGATTCCTCGCCAGGACCTCCTGAATCGGACTGGAGACGTCACCCCTGAGGGCACCTATGTCACCCGCTTCAAGGTACAGGTTTCGGCCCTAGGAGCCAGGTTGGGGTGGCAGACCTTGCTGGGTTTGGGTTCTGGTGCCACCAACAGGGAAGGGGGTGCTTGGGTCAGCCACACCTCCAGGGGTCCAGGCGGGATGTCAGACGCTGGCCGCCAGCTGCCCACTAGCCTCCACTCCCCCGCGCCACCCCTGCCAGCCCTCAGGGTTTGTTAGGGAGCCCCCGTCACTGCTGTTCCCCGCAGAGGGTTCAAAGATGGAAGGTTGCTTGGCCCACAAATGGGGGTGACAGCGTCCTCTGGTGTCCAGGGCTCAGCGCCCCCTAAATCCACTGGGCGGCACACACAGTGGTGTGGCCTGGGGCCCGCTGCAGTCACAGCCCCCATCGGAGGAGCCGACCACCCTCCCGTGGGGGTCACAGCTCACGGCCTAGACGGCTGTGTCCCCAGAGCACAGGCCTGCCGAGGGCCCTGCCCGGACAGCGGGCCTCACCCCCGGCGCTGAGACAGTGTCACGTGCGCTCGGCGATCAGGAGAGAAACAGCATGAGGCAGGTGCCTTAACGGGAGACGGTCATGGAGAAATAACCGAGTTATACGTGAATAGGAGAGTCAGCCATCGTTGGCGTCCATGGAGGACGAGATCAAGCCAGTGGCAGGGAAACCCCGGGGGCGGGGAACGGAAAAGAGAGGGTTTGGGGAGATAGTGACGATAACGGTGTAAGTTAGAGAAGGAGGGAGAGCGGGCGGGAGAGTGCACACCCAGCACTCGGGGGGCTTCACAGCGTCAGAGAGGACCCCGAGGTCCCCGGGGGGGCTCAGGTCTGCCGCTGAGCAGTAACCCGCAGGGTGCAGGAGCTCAGGCGAGGGCTTAGACTGTGGCGGGCAGTGAGTTTAAATGTGCATTTTTAAATTTTTTTTTCTTTATTAATATATCTTTATTGATTTCAGAGAGAGGAAAGGAGAGGGAGTGAGAGAGAAACATCAGTGATGAGAGTCATTGATGGAGCCCACAACCTGGGCATGCGCCCTGACCGGGAATCGAACCCCGATCGCCTGGATCCCAGGTGGACGCTCAGCCGCTGAGTCACACCTGGCCCGGCTGGGCTAAATGTGCATTTTTTTAAAAACATTTTTTTATTGATTTCAGACAGGAAGAGAGAGGGAGAGAGAGAGAAACAGTGAGAGAGAGTCACTGATCGGCTGCCTCCTGCAGGCCCCCTGCTGGGGGTTGACCCGTGACCGCCTGGTCCGTGGTCAGTGCACAACCACTGGGCCACGCGCCGGGCCCATCCCTGCGTCTCTCTCCCTGACCGGCCACGCTTCTGGTCACCCTTCCCCGCAGGACAGCCGGCAGCGCTTGGGAGCGTCCCTGGGCGGCCTGTCCGCGGGCCGGGTCTGCATCGTGAGCATGTCCGTCGTGAACCTGAAGCTGGCCGTGTGCATCGCCCTGCGTTTCTCAGCCACACGGCGACAATTTGGGCCCACTGATGACGGGGAGGAGATACCAGTCCTCGAGTACCAGCTGCAGGTCAGCCTCCCGAGTGTAATTCCGTTTTCTTTCCGGTGCACCCGCAGATACACCCTATTTCCAGGTAGCTGCTGTTTGGTTACAAGGAGTTGAGCAAACCTGTTTGGACAAATTCCAGAGCAGTGAACAGCAGTCACCAGGGAGGCAGCAGCCTCTGGGCAGGGAGGCTTTTAGTTAATGGTCTTTAACTAAAAGCAGTCTGTGGGACGCCCCAAATAAGGAAGCCGGAGACGCCCTTTGGGGAAACAGGTGTGTGCTTCTTACCTGAGGGCCCCGCAGGCTTTGGCAGGTGGCCTTGCGCACCCAGGGCACTGACTCATCCATCCCATCCTAGGAAACCACCCGAGTGTGCAGGACTGTCCGCTGGGATGTCACTCAGAGTAGCAGGTCCCCAGAGCTGGGACAGCCGATGATCCCCTGGGGAGGGGGCTGTGCATGTTATCACGGCCAACAGCCATCCACACACACCACGGTTCCCAGCTTGCAGGTGGGGGACTGATCCGGTAGGTGACTCCTGTCAGAGATCGCTGGCTAGGTCTGGCCCAGGCCTTGGGCCAAGCTACACGTAGGCAGAGGTGCATTTGAGTTTAAGCTTCAAGAAGTTGTGACCTTCACAGTTGTTTTAATGCTTGTACTACAGCAGCGAATCTGCTTTAGCAACCGGTCAGGAGATGCAGAGTGCCCTGCCTCATGCCCGTGGCATGCATTTCCCACCACCGCTAGTCCCGGGCCTTCCCGAGGTCACCATGCATCTGGCCACCTGGGCATCGGGGTGGCTCAACAGTTCCGAGAGCCCACTTGAGCCACAATGCTGGGGCTCTAACCCCAAATCGCCCCGTCTGCTGTGTGCCCCTGGGCCAGGCACTGACCTCTCTGTGCACTAGTTTCCTCTAGCCCCTCTTCTTGGGTGGTTACGATTAAATACGTTACTATGGGAGAAGCAGCGGCCCAACGTCAGGCACTTAACATTCGGTAACGACCCGTGATGGTGGTGACTGTTTCCCGGGTCTTTTCAGGCTCCTCCCCCTCTCGCCCCCCTCCATCCACTCGACCTTGGCTGAGACACGCTCCTGCCTCTGAGGAACTTCTGGCTCTTCGTGAGCCTCAGTTTCCCCATTTCCCCCCTAGGCTCACAAAGCACCAGGTGTCACCGGTCAGTCCCACTGTCTGGGCGTAACAGGCCGGTTTTGCTAGTTCCCAGGGGGACTGACACGCACTGTGCCATTCGTCACTTTGGGGGAGACTGCGGCGAGAGCCGGGCACGCAGGGCTGCATGTGGCTCGGTTGTGCCTTGGAGTAAGGTGGTCGGGGGTGGGAGATGGAACTGGCTGAATTTCGTGGAAGTACCCGAGATGAGTAGGGCCTTGCGTGTTCGGTGGGACAGTGGCTGGTGATTTCCCATCACTCCTGACCTGCGGCCTCGCTCCCAGGTTCCGATCTCAGGGCCACCGCGAGGCACCGTCTCCCTGAGCACGGGGGTGTGCTCATGCCCGGTTGTCCTGTTTCCTTTAGCAGTGGCGCCTGCTCCCGTACCTGGCGGCTGCCTACGCCTTAGACCACTTTTCCAAGTCGCTCTTCCTGGACCTGGTGGCGCTTCAACGAGGCCTTCAGAGGGACGACCGGAGCCCCAGACAGGTGAGTGGCCCTTAAACCAGCCTTTCTTTCAAAACAGTGATAGCCCCTGGCCTTGGGGGTGAAGGCTCCCAGGCGTTCCCTCGCTGTGTCACCTCCTCGGAGCCCGGATCTGAAGGCTGGGCCTGTGCCCCATCCCTGTTCCCTGAGGGCAGCCCCTGACCCGGCTGTGAGTTCAGCTGTCGTCCCGAGAACATGTTTTACACTATCCCCGTGAGCACCCTCAGCAGATTTCAGGGCTCTGATCCTTCCATAAACAACCCACAAAGGTCTGGATCCCACTGATGGGATGGGGATTGACAGCCAAGGACTTGAGCCAGAAACGGGCCTGCAAACCCGCCGAGGTCAGCCTTCTGAATGTCTGCACGGATGGGGTACGAATTGCCCCTCCGTCGCCACCTCACTGCCTGTGGGGCAGGCGGAACCTGCGAGCCACAAGCAGTGTGTTTGCAAACAGATTAGAGGTGCCGTGGGTGGGGTGTGTACAGCCCCCCGAAAGGCCTGTATCCCGTTGGTGCATCCTGGGGCGCTGCCGGAGGCCAGGCCTGGAGGCGCAGGGTGGCCAGCAGGGGGTGCCCGGAGCAGGGCCCGGCTCTGCAGGCCTTCTCCCCAGGAAGGCGGGGGTTAAGCCTGGTTCTCTCCCAGTGTGAGTCACCCAAACCCTTTGCCAGCAGACACGGGAATCGCCTCCTGTTAATAACGTTATAAAGTGTAATCACGGTTTATTCTTCCTGAAACTGGTTTAACCCGGCTCCGCAGGACCTCGGCGTCAGAAACACTTGCTTAGCAGGCCTGCATGCCTCTCTCCCCCAGTTGTTTCTATTAAACACCAAGTAGAAGCAAAGGGTGTTTATAGGACGCGGGAGGCCCAGGCGTGCTGGCCAGGGCACCCTGCAGAGTCAGCGGGATGGCCATCGCCATCGCCGCATGGGGGCCCGGTCCCCCGGCCCCCTCGCCTCAGAGGAACACCCTCTAACATTGTGTGCGATCCCTGCTTTCAGCAGAGGTGGTTGGGACCTTCCACAGCTGCTGCTGTGTCACCTGCATGTCATAGAAATGAGTCGTCAGGCGTAGTCCCCGCAGTTGGCCTCTGCCCTCAGTTCTCCCCTGGGACCCGTTTGCTGAGCAGAGCGGTGGTTCCTGTGTCTCACCACAGTGTACCCATTCTTAAGTGAATCCCCCCTTTTTAAGTACTCACCCGAGGATATTTTATTCATTGATTTTTTAGAGAGAGTGGAAGGGAAGGAGGGAGGGGGAGAGAGCGAGAAACATCGATGTGAGGCATACACATCCACTGGTTGCCTCCCACACGCACCCTGACTGGGGCTGGGGACTGAGCCTGTGACCGAGGCACGTGCCATTGGCCAGACTTGAACCCAGGACCCTTCAGTCCACAGGCCGACACTAACCACGGAGCACACCGGCCAGGGCTGAATCCCGTTTTTTAAGCTAAAAGTGGGTTTCCTCCTTCCATTGTTGGGTGTGTTGGATTGGACAGGAAGGGGCTTGTGCCTTTGACGCCACGGTTGACCCAGCCCCTCCCTCTGGTGTGGGAGCCTCCTTTCACCTGTTTTTGGGTTTATCTCTCCCAAGGCAGAGCTCGGACGTGAGATCCACGCCCTGGCGTCGGCCAGCAAGCCCCTGGCCTCATGGACCGCCCAGCGGGGAATCCAGGAATGCCGGGAGGCATGCGGAGGACACGGCTACCTGGCCAGTAGGTTTCGGAGACGCATGTGGCGATTTCCTGTCCTTACCCCTATCACCTGACTCCAGACCAGGGGTCAGCAAACTACAGCCTGGGGACCAAACCAGCTGTCCCCCGTTTTTATGGGCAAAGTTTAATTGGGGCACGGCCACGCCCATTCATTCACGCGCTTTCTGTGGTCAGGTTCACACTACAACCTGTGGGGTTTAGTGGTCTCAACAGTGCCTGAAGGTGCTCACTGTGAGCCCCTCTTCAGAACAAGTTTGCCATCCCCCGGCCTGGACAGGCCCCCAGGTTCCGATGCCTAATGTTCCCGGAAACATGGAACCCGGAGTAATGAGCGTGGAGGACCCCGGAGAGCGCCTGAAAACCAGAGCGGGAGGGAGGTTCTCTCTTCACCTGGATCCTAACTTTCTGGTTAACGACTTGGCAGTAAACTGGCACCTGCTTTTTGTTCTGATGAAAAATTCTTAAACTTAGGAGAGTGCGTTTTTAGGGGCCTTGGCCCTTGTTTGGAAAGCTGGCGTGTGGATAGGAGAGGGGGTAACTGATAGCCTGGGACCCAGTCCTGGCTCTGCCGCCCACTAGCGATGTAACTGGGCAAGCTGTCTGACCCCACTGGGCCTCAGCGTTTTTATCTGTGAAATGGGGCCGGGGATTGAGCCTGCAACCGAGGTACGTGCCATTGGCCAGACTTGAACCCAGGACCCATACTCTCCCACAGCCAAGGTCCTTGCAACGATTAAGTGAGTTAATACGATAAAAGTGTTTAGCGCAGTGCCGGGCAGCTAGGACGTGCTCAGTGACTTTTACCGGCTGTTGCTACTTGAGTTGTCAGTATTACAGCCATCATTGTTTGCAGCTTACCTGCCAAACTTCCTGTGTCCCGATCTTAAGTAACTGATCGGTAAGACCTCGCTCACTCTGAGGAGGCCACATGCACACTCCAGACCACGGACTGGGCGGAGCCCGTCCTGACAGTTCATGCCTTTCACGCCGCCCAGCGCGTCTCAGCTTCCTGCCCAGCTGAGCGTCCCGGTGGCGGCCTGTGGCTATTTGCCCCCTTCCGGTGAGGGTGCGTCCCAGTTACCTCTCGAGTGGGGTTGCCTGCGGGGTGGCCCTGAGCACCCCACGCTCCTCCGCTTCTCCCCGTTACTCACTGACGTGCTGGAAATCGCCGGCTCCGCGCCAGCTACTCACTTACGTGCTTTGTTCTCCGAGAAATGCGCTTTGTAGTTCTTGTTTGTTGTTGTAGCTCCTGGAGACGCTATAAATAGCTTAGAGTGAGGAAACTGGACCCCGCAGCCCTGCAGACAGCAGGAACGCCCGACTCGTGTCCTTACGTAGACAAACGCCGGGCTCAGGCCGGAGGGGCCCACGGCAGCAAGCAGGCACGACCAGCCTTCATCCTGGCTTAGGTGTCGGTTGCAAATTATCTCTCTAAGGTCGCTCCCCGCTCTCCACCTTCAGTGGTCCAACCCTGGGAACATCAGGGTGTGACAGGTGACCACAGCCCGGCAGTGTGGGCCTGAGGAGTGAGGGTCCCACCTCTCCCTGCCCCTCCCAGCCCAGCCTCACATTCCAGCAACATTCTCGCCAGGGAAAGGCGACCCCGACAACAGTGAGGGTCCAGAAAGCACAGATTATAAAACACGCGAAAGAATCGGGTTACTTCCCTAGCGGGAGAGACAACAGGAGCGAGAGTGCTCTCAGGTACTTGGACTTGCTTGTGTGAAGGGTTCACTCAGCTGTGGGCGGTGCCCAGCTCCCCGAGCCCGTCACTGACCCCCACGCTGCAGGCAGCTTCGCCAGGCGACCCCGCGTGTGGGGGTGCTGATAACGTCACGCTCCTGAGCACTTACTGCCGCCCAGCTCGGCTGGGAGCGGCCGGTTCCCCACCGATCCCCCACTGGCCGTCCCTGTGCGTCCCCACAGCGGCGCTGCTGCGGACAGCGGTGGGGGCCCTGCCGGTGGGGAAGGGCGGGTGGGGGTGTGGAGCAAGGTGGGAAGTCCTGTCCCGGCCGCGGGGCCCAGGACCCGTGTTCCCAGGCAGTGACGGGCGTGCCTCCCGCGGGCACCTGACACGGAGGCCTGTGCGCTCGTTGCAGTGAACCGTCTGGGCAGCCTCAGGGACGACAACGACCCCAACTGCACCTACGAGGGCGACAACAACGTGCTGCTGCAGCAGACCAGCGGCTACCTGCTCGGGCTGCTCGGGCGCTCGGGCCCAGGTGAGCACCGCCCGCCGGGCACCTGGGCCAGGCAGCCCTGACGTGCTGGGCCTGCCGGCACGTGGGGCCCAGGCGAGCATTATCTGCTGGGCACATGGGTTCCCAGGTGAGCACTATCTGCCCAGCCTGCTGCCACGTGGGGCCCAGGTGAACACTATCTGCCGGGCACATGGGTTCCCAGGTGAACACTATCTGCCGGGCACATGGGGTCCCAGGTGAACACTATCTGCCGGGCACATGGGGTCCCAGGTGAGCACTATGCCCAGCTTGCTGGCACGTGGGGCCCAGGTGAGCCCTATCTGCCCAGCCTGCCGGCATGTGGGGACCCAGGTGAGCACTATCTGCCGGGCACGTGGGGCCCAGGTGAGCACTATCTGCCGGGCACGTGGGGACCCAGGTGAGCACTATCTGCTCAGCACATGGGGGCCCAGGTGAGCACTATCTGCCCAGCCTGCTGGCACGTGGGGGCCCAGGTGAGGCTCCTCTGAGCTCTTGAGCAGCCTCTGAACTCACACAGCTGGGTTCTCAGGCCCCAGAGTTAGCTCTTCTCTCAAGACAGACCCCGTGTTTGCAGGAAGGGAGGTGTCATTACACTGTGATTGACCAACTCCCCAAGTCATTGCTGAGGCGGGTGGGGGAGGACCCCTCCCCTAGGCATGCCCTGTGCCTGGATTCCCCCGGCTTTCCCCAGCGAGACTTGTGTACTCCTAGGTGGTACTCGTTTCGAGAGCCCGCTGAAGAGTGTGGACTTCCTGGAAGCCTACCCCGCCATCCTTGGCCAGAGGTTCGAGGTGGCCAGCCTCCAGGACTGCTTGGACTCCTCAGGTAGACACCCTGCCTGCCTGCTCCGTCCTGACCGGCGCAGGTGCCGTGTGTGGGGCAGCGGGTGACGGCGGCCGCGGAGAGCCCTGGACGTTAGTTCGCCCTCACCCTTCCATCCAGCACCTCCTGTGCTGACGCTGAGCAGGCGCTGACTCTACAGGCGGCCTGGAGGCAGCCCGTCCGCCCAGCCCCCGGCCCGGCAGGCCCTCAGCCTGGGAGCTGGGCCCGCGCCCTTGACCTCCCTCTAGGGAGGGCTCACGGCTCACTCTGCAGATGTGCTCTGAGCACCTGTCTGCGCAGCCTACTGGGTGCATGAGTGGCTGAGACCCGGGTCCCTGCTCTCACGGGCTTCAGTCTAGCGTGGGGGTGGCCACACAGGCACATCAGAGGCCTGGTCACAGAAGCGGGAGGCCTGCCAGGCAGTGTCCCGCATAGGCTGGGCCGGCCACAGTCTCCTGAGGCAGTCGCCCTGCAGCTGAGGTCTCAGTGGAAAAAACAGGCCGGCTGTGGGGGCCTGAGGGACAGATGTCCATCCAGGGCCGTGGGAACCACTAGGTGATCCTGAGCCAGAGTGCAGCTGACCGGTCAGGGTTTGTGTCGTCTGCTTTGAAATGCTGTTGTGGGGAAAAGGCAACCAGTGGAGGGGAGAGAAGGTGGTGGCCTGGGCAGGATGGTGGTGGGGTCAGACGGTGGTGGTGGTGATGGAGAGGGGCACAGACCGGAGCCGCCGGGACTTGCACGGAGTGGCCGGGGCACAGGGGAGGGCCCAGGTGCTGTTTGTGCCCCACATGCCCCCTTAGCTCAGGGGCGCCCAGCGGCTTGTCCGAGGAGGGACAAGAGCCAGGTCAGAACAGAGCCCGTACGCTCCAAAGCTCCGGATCACCCATCCCAGCTTCCAGGGGCTCCGACGGCCATCCGGCTGAGATGTCACAGAAAGGCCGGGTCGGAGCTTCTGCCCTCTTCCCTGCAGTCTCAGCCCCGGCAGGGGCTTGGTCACGGAGCCGGTGTCCCAGCCACTGGGCAGCGCTAACCTTTCCTGTGAGACCCCAAGAAACTGGACAAGCAGCCTTCCTGCCACGAGGGGGTCGTGGGGCTCCCCCAGGCCGCCTGGCTCTGCTCCTGGCCCCTCCACCCCCTGCCTCGCTTTCCTCGCCTGCACCCAGGGTCACAGCCGTTCCTATTGAGTCGGCTTCCGTGGGGATGGAGGAGCCAATGCATGGAAAGCGCTCAGCATGGCGCTGGGCACCCTGCGGTCAATCACTACCCAGGACTACAGACACCCAACCTTGTTACAGCTGTTCAATCACAAAATTACCCTCCAGATGACATTTATTCCACTGGATACTGTACGCAGAGCGCCTTTGGCGTGGGAGGAGGGCCCCTGCCTGGCGGTCAGGAGACCCCAGTGTGAGTGTCCCCCGGGGGCATTGCTGGGTCCGCTGGGTGAAGGAGTGGCCACCCTCCCTCACCGAAGGACAGAGAGCACTTGACATCATAGCACCAGTAGCTGCAAGCTCTTCCGAAGAGGTGACAACGACAGAGCGGGACACTGTCATCGTCACCATTGTCATCATGGTCACAGTCATCAGCGTCATCATCAGGAAACTTCTCGCGAGTTTCTCCCTGGGCGCCAGCTTTTGGGACAGCTTCTCTGACCCTCGCTAACCTGACCGCTCGCCTGCCTGGGGCGCAGCGGACACTCCGGAAGGCGTTTCTGATGGTTGCTGACCCCGCCCACCCCACTGTCACCAGGGCCCTGGAGCACGACCTCACCCTTCCAGCGACGTCACCCCACTCAGAACATTCTCTTCCCCGAAACCGCCACCGGCCGTGAAACGGAAAGCAAACCCGGCCGCCAGCCTCTCAGGGCGCCCGCCGCGCCCGGCCCCGCCGCCCGCCGGTCCCTCCCGACACCCGACCCGAGGCAGTGTCTGCACCAGCCTCGGGTCAGGCTCCAGGGCAGCGTCATCTGTTTTTCCTCCGAGTGCCCTAATTTTTGCAGGATCCAACCAAGTGAAAACATTTTCTGGAGGGGAAAAAAAAAAACAACTAAAAGTTATTTGGCGAGAGTGGCTTGGCACCGCACCCTGGCACTCTCCTCGGAGCACAGAAAAGGGAGCGCAGCCACAGCCGGCCCCGTCTCCAGGGCATTCGGTCATCCAGCCCCACAGCTTGGGGCTGGCCTCGTTTTTAAAAACTGCATAAGAGATTTATGACCCTGGAGCTCGGTGGGACCGGAGGCCCTAGGCCTTTGCAGTATCGAGCGAGGCCCGTTCGGAAGGGCAGGAGGTTTTCCTGCAGGGAGTAAGACGGTTGGAGAGGGAGGGGCAAGCGCGGCTCCGTCAGGGCCCGATGTAGGCAGATGCTCGCGCGGGAGCCGGGAGGACGGGCTTCACCCGCCGACCTGCGCCGTCGCTTAGTGATGTGAGCCCATCTCTTCTGTAGTTGGCTGTTTGCAAAAACATTAAGTAATCACAGCTCCGTGTGTTTGTTGCTGTGACAACTGTGTGTATGTGTGTGCAGGGGGGCGGGGTCCACGCTGCCCCGGGGTGCGGCTCGGGCTGGGTCCCGAACCCCACGGTGCCTCAGTGTCCCTTGTCATGGGCGGGGAGGAGATGAAGTCAGCCCCACGCTGCTCCTGGCAGGGGCCTGGCCACGTGGCGGGGCCACTGTCCCGAGCCCTCCCTGGGGCACGAGAGATGCCGGGTGAGCTCTGCCGTGCACTTGCGGTTTCCCAGGAAGCCGGCTCCAAGCTGGGTCTCGGAGGCCGGGAGGAGCACGTCTGGGTAGCAGGCGGCCATACAGGAGCGCCTGTGGGGCCCTCTGTTGGGACCCGAGTCCTGGACACCTGTCAGATGCTCTCCGCACCCGTGGGGCGCTCCGTCGTTACCCGCGTACTGGACGCCCGCTGGCTGCTCCTTCCTCAGTTTCTCCTGTCTCCGGTCTTGCAGTGCCCCTGGCGGCCTATGAGTGGTTGGTCTGTTACCTGCTCCGAGAGAGTCACCAGAAACTCAGTCAAGAGAAGAGATCGGGAAGCGGTGACTTTGAAGCAAAGAACAACTCTCAGGTACGTGCTTGCTTGAAAAATTGCTCCGTTTATTATTTTCCCCTAATTTTTGTGCTGCGGGGTCCTGACGAAAGCGACCCCAGTCCTTCGGCCCCCGTGACCTTGGGCCCTGGCCTGACACCTGCACCTGGGTTTGCTGTGGGGATGGGGGTGCCCCCCCAAGCCATGCTGGGTTGTGGAAAAGATTGTGAGCGTCATATTTGAAGTGCCCGATGGTGCCCGGCCCATCCGCCCTAGCTGGGGTTACGGGAGGGGGGGCCCTCGGGCTGCAGGAACCTCAGACACGCCCAGGGGCTGGGACACCAGCCAGGCCCTGACCTACCGACCGAGCGATGGCTCAGCGGCTCCCATGAGGCTGCACCAGTGCTCTGCCTGTGGTTTTTCTTTGTTTTTTTGTTCTTTTTTACCGGAGGATATTTTTTCCATTGCTTTTTAGAGTGGAAGGGGCGGAGGGAGGGGGGAGAGAGAAAAACATCGATGTGAGAGACATGGATTGATTGCCGCCTGCACGCACCCCGACCAGAGCCAGGGATTGAACCTGCAGCCGAGGTTACGTGCCCTTGACTGGGATTTGAACCTGTGGCCCTTCAGTGTGCAGGCGGACGCTCTAACCACTGGGCAACGCCACCAGGGCTGCCTTTGGTTTTTCAGAGTCATTATCACCCTTCCCCTGGAGCCTCGGTGGGCGTGGTCCCGGGTCCTCACACTGGGCAGGGCTGTCTGGTGTCCTTGTGTCCTGGGAACCTGGGTGCAGGAGCAGGGCCCTGGGACCCAGGGTCTGGGCTGCTGTGACCTGCATCCCACGAACCTGCAGTGATGGTATCGTGGGGAGGAGGCTGTGGGTGTCATCCCTTCCCCTTGGTATTGCTCAGCGAGGCTCCGTATCCCCCCGAGAACTCTGCCTTCCTTGACCCCACCTCCACATCAAGGGGCAGCTTCACCCTCAGGCTCACACAGCCGGGGGGGCTTCTCTAGGGACCTGCGGAGCCCCCCTGCCTTTCGGGTGGGGGGAGGTGGGAATTGGGATGGGGTCTCGATTGGAAAGTCCAGCCAAGGGTGACTGCACCAAGGTCGAACCCGTGGCTTAAAAGCAGTGAACTCAGCAATGCCAGGGTCGGGGAGCTGCGGTTCAGCCACTGCGGCTGGGACAGGAGTCGTGAGACGGTCCCCCTGGGATGGGTTGGGATGACCGCGGGCTTAGTCTCTCGGAAATAGAAATGAAGACCCTTCCCTGAGTCCTGCCAGGGCATCGGGGTTGTCCTGGATCTGACCCCGGAGCATTTTAAGAGTGCACACCGGGCCATTGCTAATGGCCAAGGGCGCTCGGAGCCCTGGGCTGGGCATTCAGGATCTTGAGAGGAGCAGTCCCCTCCCGCGTGGGACTCGGGCGGTGACGGCCACAGAGGGACACTGCAGGCGATGTCAGTGCGGCTGCCCCTGTGTGAGAGGAAACACAAGCTGTGGAGAAGAGAGGACTCGGCTCACGGTTCCTGAACAGCAGTGAGGCGATAAACGCAGTCACGGCAGGCCGAGGACCGGGCGACGGGCACCATGTGACCGACAGCATCCCCAGCGGGCTGGAGGGGCAGCCGTGAGGTCTGACCGAGAACCAGTGCCAGGGACGCGCAGGCTGATGGACAGTCCCCGGTGGATGGACGGCAGGAACTGCCGTCTTTGGAGAACTTACTGTTTAGTTAAAATGTGAAACGTGCCTCCTCTTTGACCCCAGGGGGACGGTTATTTTCTTCATCTACTTGCTCCCACCAGTAGCGACTGCCACTTACTGTTGACCCAAGCGAGCCGGACGTGCCCAGGAGATTCTTTAAATAAAACAAAGATGTGTTTGTCACATCTTTTGGCTGGTGACCCTGTCATGTGTTCAGAGTGAGAAATATAACAAGGTCGGCATGAGGTGTCCCCGCCTTGAATTCCAGCCTCACCACTCCTGCCTGGCACCGGCCTGACCCGAGCTCCTGGGGACACTGTCCAGGGTCACCTGTGCCTCCGAAGACAGCCTAGAATGTTTTCCCCACACGGGACACTTCACACCGTTGTCTCGGATGGATGAGATCAGAGCCAATGCCCCAGGTTCCCCGCGTACCTGCACCGGGGCCGGCCTTGACCCCGAGCCCCGTGACCCTGGGGCCCAGCTCTTCTCCCTGGACTGCACAGCTCACCTCTGGACTTGGACAATTTGGAGTTTATTGCTTTGAATCTCCCTTGTTAAAATACCCTCCGAGTAGAGTAGGGCAGAACCGATACCTGGATCCCGGCTGGCTCATCGCTCCGCTCCCGAGGCTGCAGGCTTACTGGGGGGGGGGGGGGGGGTTCATGAGGAGGGGGCTGGCGCTGGGACCCGCAGGGACTGGGCCGGAAGGGCCGCCCCTGACTTTAGACTGCGACGGCCTCACTGGGTGGTCTCCCCAGACATCAGCTCCAAGGTGGCCGCTGCTCTGCTCCAGCTCTAGCTGGCGGTCTGGGAGGTCCCCCCGTGGCTCCCTGATGGGCCCGGGAGGCCCCCCGTGGCTGCCGTGACGTGGCAGCTGCTCTGCTCCAGCTCTGGCTGGCGGTCTGGGAGGCCCCCCGCGGCTCACCGATGGGCCCGGGAGGCCCCCTGCAGCTCACTGATGGGCCTGGGAGGTCCCCCCGTGGCTCACTGATGGCCCGGGAGGCCCCCCGCGGCTCACCGGTGCGTGGCCGTTTGCAGGTGTATTGCTGCCGCCCCCTGGCCTTGGCGTTCCTGGAGCTCACTGTGGTGCGCAGGTTCCACGAGCACACGCACCAGCCCGGCGTCCCGCCCCAGCTGCGGGCCGTGCTCCGTCGGCTCAGTGCCCTCTACGGCCTGTGGTCCCTGAACCAGCACAGCGCCCTGCTCTACCGAGGTGAGGCCTCTGGCTGCAGCGCCCCGCCCCGCGCTGGTGTGACACTGCAGGTGCTGAGCGAGCCTGGGACCGAAAAGGAGCCCAGGTGCCACAGCGAGGAAGCGGGAGGGCAAAGCAGCCTCAGGCTGGCGCCAGCCCATGGACAGAGATAGGAGCTGGGCGGCTGGGGGCACCCCCAGGAGTACCCAGGCTGGGGACCCAGGGGGCTTCCTGGAGGAGGTGTTGCTGGGAAGACTGGTGGGGATGGAGCTAAGCCTGGGTTTCTCAGCTGTTTTCCATCATCGCCTCCCTTGAGCCCCTTTCCCCGGGCGCCTGCAGACCACCCCTCCTCAGGCCCTGGGCTTTGCCTGCCCCGTGCCGGCCTTTGCTCCACCGCCCCAGCTCCTGGCCGTGACCTCCTGGCGTGAGCTCAGTGAGGCAGCGGGTCCCTGCCCGGGGCTGCAGCTCAGCTGGCTGGGGCAGAGCGACGCATCTTCAGGCAAAACGGGCCGATCGGAGGAGCTGCTTGAGGACGGTGGGGCTGCTTGTGGGTGATTCTGGACGTCGGGTCGCAGACCCCGGGGTTACCAGCACTGTGCTTACAGGTGGCTACTTTTCTGGCGAGCAGGCAGGAAAAACGGTAGAGCGCGCCATCCTGGAGCTGTGTTCGCAGGTGAGTCGCGGGCCCCCCTGCGCGTTCGCAGTGCACCTGGGCCGCCTGTGACCGCGGCCACCCCGCTCCCACGCGCTCGTGTGCTCTCAGCCGAGAGGAGCAGGGAGGTCGCCGGAAAACGTGCTCGTGCCTGAAGCTTCAGGAAAAGGGCAACTCTGGGGGAATATCTCAGAATCTATACACACATGGCCCTGATGCCCTTTTTACAGCTAATCGATAACACTCCCGAGCACATCAGGTTCCTCAGCCTCCAGTCTCAGTTCATTTCACGGTATCTCACATTTCATGTTTTTCTTTCACCTTTTTCCACCCGGAAAACTCAGGCGGCCCTGATCCCCACGGTGGCCTCGTGACGCTCTGTCCAGTAGAAGGTTCCGCCAGGACGGGCGTGTTTGGGAGCCGCACTGTCCCACCAGCCGCCACTGGCTGGGGTGCCCGCAGTGGCAGGGTGGCTAGGAGTTTAATTTTCTTTCACTTTAATTAGTTTAAAGCGAGAGCGCCACACGTGCTGTGGCCGCCACACTGGGCCGCGCAGCTGCACAGAGGGAGCTGAGTCCTGGCTCCGCGGGGGCAGGAAGTGAGTCACCCCCGTGTAGTCAGACGCCCCCGTGGTGGCGCTGGGCCATCGCAGTCACCCCGGCAGCGTGTGCAGGGCTGACGAGCCCCAGCCGACATCTCTGCCGGGTTTAGGCCTCTCCAGGTTGATGCCACAGCACCCAGCGCCCTCTCCCTGCACTAGGAAGGGTGTCGCTCCAACACCCATGTTGGCCTTTCCCACAACGAGACCAGTGACCCGGAGGCACTGTCCTCTGGTTGATGTTTAAGCAGCTGTCTCCCGGGTGCTCCAGTGCGCTCTCCCCTGTGGCCTCAGCGGCGTGGGATCGCAGCTATAATCGGCCCACCCTGCCTCTCGACCCACCACCTGGTGGCTCCAGGTTCCTCTGCGACCCCCCGGCAGGGGTGTGCGGGCCCTGGGACCGTGAGCACATCAGAGACCAGTGTCCCAGCTGTGGAGATGTCCCCTTTGCCCTGTTTGCTGTGGGTCTTGTTGCTCTGCGCTGACCCCTGTCCCAGAACTCTGCTCAGCACAGCTGTGGGGTTTCACAAGGATTAGAAAAAAGTTTTTGCATTTCAAGAAAATTCTTGGGAGTCTTTTATAAATTCCATCCTGAAGATGAATTTGTGCAACAGACGGAAGGGTAATAAACCGCCGTGGACCTGAGAGCTGCACAAGGACCTTTGCAGGGCTTGGAAATGCCTGCTCCAGGGCACTTTCTGGGCACGTTTTCCTGCATTGGAACAGCCGCTGGTCAGGGGTCTGAGACAAACCAGGCAATGGGCTGCAGGCCTCACTTTTACCAGCAACCCCTACCTGTTGACAAAAAGTAAAACGTCGGGAGTCTTGAGTGGATAGCAACATGGTGAAATATCCAAGGACTCGGGGGGCTGGTGAGAAGATGCCCTGGGCACCGAGCCCCGCGCTAGGGTTACCGTTGCTAGTGGTCGAGCAACAAACTCCAGGGCTCTGTTCCTCCGTGGTCGCCATGGAGATGCGGGGCCTTGCCAAGTGTGTGGCCTTTGTTTTCCAACAGCTGAAAGACGATGCGGTGGCCCTGGTGGACGTGATCGCCCCTCCCGACTTTGTCCTGGACTCCCCGATTGGCAGAGCTGACGGCCAGGTAAAGGCCCTCCTGTGCTCGGTGGGCCCATGTGTGTCAGGGGACCACTCTACTGCACAGCCTGAGGTGACGAACTGCCCAGGCGTCTCCTGGCACCTGCTGGAAATTGTCACACTTGGGCCACAGTGGAAGGAGTGACAGGAGAAGTCGGGGTGGTCTCTTCCCCCAGAGCCTTCCTCTGAGAAATGGGGGTAACGTGGCCCGAGTAGGGCTGTGATGTGGATCCCCGGCCCTGCAACATCTCCCTCCCTCCCGTGGTTCCAGGCCTGGTCTATCCCAGGGCTGGCTCCTGCCCTGTCAGCTGGGCCCCTCACCTCTGGAGTCTCTACTCCCTGGTGGCCCCGTGCTGGCCCCTTATCTCTCCCCCCACCCCTGAATGACTTCTTAAAAAGCTGGTGTCATCAGGCCACTCCTGACTGAGCCCTCCATCAGCATCCCCTGTCCCTGAAATTGCCCCCAGCTCTCTCCCTGCGCCCCAGCCCAGGCCCAGCCTGGCTGGTTCTCCAAGGCCACCGTGCGCTGTGCCCTCTTCCCTCCACCTCCAGCTCACAGTCCCCTCTGCTCGTCTATTGTGCTGGGCTCATCCCACCCCAGGACCTTTGCACCTGCTGTCCCTGTTGCTTGGAGCTCTTCCATTCACTTGGTTCTAAGCAAAATGCTGCCTCTCAGGTCTTCTCAGGCCTCCAGGGAAGTGCCTCCAGATGCACACCCCCAGATGTGCACCCCTACTCTATCCTGCTCTGTGACCTTCAGAGTGCTCATTACTGAACCCACATGTCTTTATGTGACCTCCTCTGCCACATGGAGATGCCAGGCTGGGTGACACTCGAGGTCCGCTCTGTGCCTCCCAGCACTGCTGTCCACAGGCATTGTACCTGTGTTGCCCTGGAGGTGTGCCTGAGGTCTCAGCTGTCGTCAGTGGAGCAGGATCTACCCCCACCCCCACCCCCACCGCCATGTCCTCTCTGTGAGACGCCTGCCGCCAGCTCAGGCTCTGCCTGGAGTGTGATTGGGAGGGGACAGGAGCCTGCACCTGTCCTCAGAGCACACTGAGATTGGTGCTTTACATGATCGCTTCTACAATCATCAGCCTGTCCCAGGAGAGTAGGGCCCTGACCTCTGCCCAGCCTAGGCCATGCCTGGGGCTGGGACGTGAGTACCGGGTGCTGGGTATGGAGCGTGGAAGAGTCCCCATCCAATCCGTGCATGTTTCATGCCCACAGTGCTGGGGGCGAGCCCCACGCCCAGCCAGGCCAGGGGTCATCCAGCCAGGAAGTGACAGAACCGGGATCTGGGTGGAGGTCTGTCTGGAGAGGAGACAGGAGAGCCACCCTCGGCCCCCTGCTGTGGTCAGGGCTGTAGAGGAGACCGTGCTCAGCCCACGGGAGAGGGGCTGGCCTTGGGCGGAGGGGGCTTAGCAGGCGATCAGGCAGGTGGCGTTTGAGGAAGAGGCGGCAGTGGCCTGTCAGAGGGCCTGGCAAATGGCACCCTCCGGGGACCCCTGAGCACACAGGAGTGTCTGCCCGGAGAGAAGGGGCCAGAGTGGCCGAGCACGGGGCCTGCGGCCGCTGTGCAGGGGGCAGCCCAGCCCGTGTTCGGGCAGGTGGGTGGTTGAAGGCCATCCCCATGGTGGGCCCCTGACACCACAACTAGCAGAGGCCTCGCTCGACAGGATGGTTTATACCACGTGCATTTCTCCCAGTTTTAGGGGCTAATGTTTTAACCAGGTGCTGCTAGTAAACTCATTTTAAGTGAGCAAACGCAGCTGTGGGAGATGACCCGAGACGATCATTTAATGAAGCCCGTGCTCCCTACTGTAAGCTGTAACCTCGGATCCGTGACCCAGGGAGGAAAAGCCTGAATCTGCGTCTCTGGAGCCAAGAATAGCAGCCTGTGGGAGCAGAATTGCTAAGTGCATTTAGCAGGTGCAAGGAGAGCGGTTTCTGAAAAGTAAAACGGGTCGATGTCAGCCAGATACAGAACAGGCCCCTTTCCTGTCCCCGCCAGTGGTGGAGGCTTGTCTGGCCCTGGCTCAGGACCTGGGCGCTCGCTGTGCTGGGAGCCGGCAAGACTCGGCCCTCGGCACCGTGCTCCGCGCGGCCACCCTCAGCTGCCGACTGCGTCTCTCCAGTGAGACTTGACTGGAAGCTGTTTGTTTTGAAAGTCCTGGAGGAGACGGCTGGGACATTGTGTGCCAGGCTGCCGGCCCAGGGGACCCAGGGGCCACCCAGCAGGGTCAGCCCGACGGCCGTCATTCTGCCACTCGGCTGCACCTCCACCGTGCCAGCCGGCAGCCTGTGGGTGCCAGGGAATCATCTTGAGCACAAACAAGAAACAGACCCGCCCAACTCTGTCATGGCCACACTTGACCCAGGACGCAGCATTTGTCCTCAGAGAAAAGGCCAAGCAGGGTGTTTACCTCCCAAATGTACTCTATGGTATAATTGCATGTTCCCAATAGTTTCCTACTGGGGAGAAAAGCTTTATAGAAATCAAATGTAAATCATAAAGATTTTTATGAAAAGTGACAGGAGGGCCCTAGCTGGTTTTGCTCAGTGGTTAGAGCGTCTGCCCACGGACCAAAGGGTCTCAGGTTCGATTCCGGGTCCAGGGCATGTACCTGGGCTGCAGGTTTGATCCCTGTCCCTGGTCGGGGCTCATGCGGGACAGCCGATCAATGTCTCTCGCGTCTGTTTCTCCCCTCCCCCCACTCTCTGAAAAGCAATGGAAAAAATAACCTCAGGTGTGGATTAAAAAAAAAAAGTGACGGAGAGAATTTCCCATGTTTGAACAAAAGCTTATAAGCAGAGTTGCTTCTGCACACCGGCCATCGGAGAAATCCTTATTACTGATGCGTGTGTGGTTTTTTGCAGCTCTATAAAAACCTCTGGAACGCCGTCCTTCAGGAGAGCAAGGTGCTGGAGAGGGCGCCGTGGTGGCCAGAGTTTTCGGCCAACAAGCCTGTCGTCGGGAGTCTGAGCGCGAAGCTGTAGCTGCCCGGCACTCGGGCAGCCAGGCCCGATGAAGCCAGTGGAGGACGGACCTCGCGTCCCAGCCCTGCTCTCTGATAACTTGCCTCTGCTCCTGACTGGCTGGTGGCCTTGCACCACCAGGGCCTGGCCCAGCCCAGCCGGACCCTCCTCCTGAGTCCCACCAGGAGGGGCAGCCCCAGAATTCAGGGGTCATCTGCTGTGTGAACAGAAACCCCCTGTGATCGCATCTTCCTAACGGACCGTCAACTTGTGATAAGAGTTTGCACCTGTTTTTCATCCACGGAGCGCAAAGCCGACGGCCCAGGCCCAGGCCTCAGCCTCCTGGTCAGCAGCTGCTGCTCTGCAATCATCGGAGGGTTCACTGGGCTCGCTCACTCGGGGCTGGGCGCTGCCCATCTGATTCTCTGCCCACTCGATTTCACTATGTGATCAAATGGTAACTTTCCTGATTCGCCCTGTAGACTATCTGAACGGCATTGGTTCAGATTTTTAAGAAAAAGAATAAATCGGGTTTATTCCTTGTGTGGAGCTGGACGTTTCCATCCAGGAAATGTTTCCAATGAAAAAAATTTCTAATACTGTGAAAGTCTGGTCAGTTTAATGCCCTGGCCTCCAAGTTATGCGCATGGTGCTCAAATCGGTTTGTTCCTTCAGTCAGGAAACCGGCTGCTCGGCCCAGAGGAGCAGTCGCTCAGCAAACCCTTTCACGCGCCCGCGCCCTCAGCATGGCCCAGGCCTGTGCGTGCCCATTCCCGTCACTGAGACCAGGCTGAGGAGGTCAGGGAGCATCTCCCCCATCACTCGTGTCCTCGGGCAGGCTCGCAGGCTGGCGGCTGGTCCTCACTCTTGGCCCGTCCGTGTTCTCTGGCCACCGGGTGATGCTCCCTGGCCTCTGATGGGTCCAGGAGGCAGGGGGTATTGTCAGCAGCAGCCCCAGTGCCCTCCCGACCTCGGTCACCTTGGAGCCCAGCCGGCAGACATGACCCAGGTGCCCACGGGGTACAGAACAAAGTAGACCAGAGAACCTCTGAGCACGGGAAGGGTGTGGACAAGAATCTTTTAAAAAATGTATCTTTATTGTTTTCATAGGAAAGGAGAGGGAGAGAGAGAGAGAAACATCAATGATGAGAGAGTCATTGATCGGCTGCCCCCTGCACGCCCCCGACTGGGGATCGAGCCCGCAACCCGGGCATGTGCCCTGACCGGGAATCGAACCCCGATCGCCTGGATCCTGGGTCGACGCTCAACCACTGAGCCACGCCCAGCCGGGCAAGAATCTTTTTTAAAGACCGAATTTCTAGCTCTGGAAACTACGTGGATGGTTACTTCTGAAGCCTCAGTTTTCATGCCTAGAAAAGGGGCGTGAGACACACCTGTTGATCTGAGAGAGCGATTTGTTCCACCTCCTTAGGCATCAGTGGTTGCTGCTGGTATGTGCCCTGACCGGGGATCGAACCCACAACCTGGTGTATTGAGGTGACGCTCTCACCAGCTGAGCCCCCCAGCCAGGGCTGAGTGAGCCCTTTGTACTTGCTGGAACTTTCTGTGCCCCTCCCTGGACCCCTAGACGGCCAGGGGGAGCTTTATACACGAGAAACCTGACCCTGAGAGGCGCGTGGCTGCCGTGGGCCAGGCGGCCAGGGAGCAGCGAGCTGGACCACGCTCTTGGGGCGACCGGAGCCCCACTCGGGCCCCCGATGTTCTCGGGGTCCGTGATGTTCTTGGCCCCGGCCCATCCTGGGGGCCGGCAGCTAGCGCACTGTCGCCGGTATCAGGGTTGGTTTTAACCGGGGAGCGACTGCCGGAGTTTAATGCGTCCCCGGCCGGGTGGTTTCCTTGGTTTTAAACCTTCGTGGTGTTGGGGATGTTTTGTGCATTAGCGGCCCCTGCGCCCGCCTTCAGGAAGATGGGAACCACAGACGCTTCAGACCTGAGGTGGTTTAGATGCCTCGCTTCTGAGCGCAGATCCAAATGGAGGAGCCTGCTGGTGCCGGGGGAGGGGTGCTCATTCCCCAGGGCCCCCGGGCCCAGCCACCCGCCACCCGCCACCCTGCCTGGGCCCCAGCCCTAGAGAGCGGGTGGGCCTGCCAGCTGGGGCCACGCCGATCTCGGGGGTCCCCTTGTAGGATGAGTGTCCATTCGAAGTCACGGGTCTCCTTTTGCGGCCACAGTGCTACAGCAGCTGGGCTTTTATGTCCTCCCCCCAGGTAACTGCCACACAAGGAGTTATGGCCAAACCGGGTCCCCCCAGGTCCGTAGGCTGAAGCCTGAACCCCAGCCCCTCAGAACGTGGCTGTATTTGGAGATCAGGTCTTTAAGGAGGGGGTTTAGCTAAAATGAGGCCACTAGGGTGGGGCACAGACACACCTGGAGGGGCGACCACGGGAGGGAGGACACAGGGAGAGGGGCGCCATCTACACAGTGGTGCAGAGGCCTCGGGAGAAGCAACCCTTCCAGGCCCGCACCCGGGGCCCCTGCCTCGCGGCCCGGAGCCCACGTGCTCCAGCCACGCCCTGGTCTCGGCCGCGCGGGGGGACGTGCCCTGCGCCTCCGCCGCCTGGGCGCGAGGTGTGAGCAGGCATCTGGGGGACGTGGTCTCGGGAGGGCTTTAAGAAAGGGATTGACCCCGCCTGAGAGCCCCTTCGCCTCCCCACCCGCCCGTGCTCCCCTCCTCGTCAGCGGCATTCGGGCCCCTCATGTGCCGTCCCTGTGGACCCCCCATGCCCCTCCCCTGCCTGGCCCCAGCCACCCCACCCGCGCCCTTGGCCGCCTCGGGCTGGACCCTCTCTGGACCTCCTGCTGCCCCCACCCCCAAGGCCCCACGTGGTCCCTTCTCAGCCTGCTGGACGGACCACACCCCCCGTTGTCCTGCACGGGGCGGGGGCGGGGAAGGCGAAGGCTGTGAGCCCTCCCCAGGCTGCGCCGACCCGAGCCCGGCCTGCGGCCCCACCCTCTGGCTTCCAGCCCGGCACCCTTCCCTCAGCAGCACTGCCTCTCCCCCTTTCCAGCCAGGCCCAGACCCCCCGGAGGGGAAAGCGCTCGACGCTGATGTCAGAGCTCCGGCCCCCTCCAGGGCTCGGGCAAGGGTGCAGCGTGTGGCGGTCAGTCTCCCCATCTGTAGGATGGGAGAGCATCTCCCACACAGCAGGGCTCCCGGGAGGGCTCCAGGAGGCAGCGGCCCGGCTCACGTCAGATGGTCAGTAGGGGGTGACCTGCCGCTGCTGGGGTTGTGGCCGCTGCCAGGGTTCCCAGCGAGGAGGATGGTGCAGCCTGAGCACCTGGGAGCACCGGGGACGGGCCCTATGCCGGGGGGACACTCTGGCCGGCCAGGCAAGTGGAGACACTGAGAGAGCCGGTCTGAGGCCCTCGACCTGCAGGAAGTGGTCTTGTCCTGGACACGTAGGGAAGGTACAGGTCGTGCTGGCCTGAGTCTCAGGCCCGAGGGGCAGAACTGTGGCCCTGCTGCCGACCCCGGGGGCAGCTCAGCCGAGCCTGCATGTGGGATCGCTGCGGCCAGCCCCGCGGGAGGGGCTGCTTGGGGGCCGGGCCCCGTGTTTGAAAGCCCGGCTGCAGCGTCGGGAGCTTCTTGGAAACATGTCTTCTCTCTTGGCTTTGCAGCCCTTTTTCCTTAAAAAGAAAAACACAAACCAAAACCAAAACACAGAGCGGATCTCGGCGGCACGCTCGCCAGGCCGCTGTCGGGCCTGAGAACAACACGAGCAGCTGCTCTGGAAAATTTCAGCTGAGAAGAGCCCCGGCCCTCCCTGGCCTGACGAAGCCGACCTCCCAGAATCCCGTCCGGCTCCTCCGAGGGGCAGCTGGGCTCCTGCTCAGGGCCTTTGCACAGGCTGTGGCCTCACCTCCCGCACTGCTCCCCTCGCTGTCCTCCCAGCGGCCCCGCTTCCGGGGGCAGCTCCCAGACCAACCCTCCGCCTCCCGGCTGCCCGTCTCTGTGACTCAGGCGGCCTCATTCTGTTCCCGGGACTTGCTCCTTTGCGCTTGTGGCTGGGCCACGGCTCTGTGGCTCTCCTCTGGGTCTTTAGAGCCTCACACGTATGTGACAAGTGTCCAGTTAGTGCCTGTTGGATGAAGGCCTTCATGGACTAAGTACCTAGGACACAGCGATCAGCATCCGGGGCCCGGGCCTCCGCTGATGCTACTTGAAGGCTGTGTCCCCATCAGCGGGGAGGTGAGGCACCCTTATCGAGCCCCTGATGGGAGTCACTGTTCTCCACCGTCCCTGAGTGTGCTTGACCAAGCCACGCCTCCGCCAGGGAGCCCTCCTGAGCCCTGAGGTCGGCACCCCTCGGGCTGCCCCCCGGCCCTGTGTCTGCCCTCTCTGACCCTTTCCCTTCAAGAGATGGATCAGACCGTACGATCCCTCCATCAGCCTTTGCTCACTGAGCTCCAGCCCTGCTCTGGGTGCCATCCCGGGGCGGGGATGCTCCCGTGGCACCGACATCCCGATGTGGGGAGATTAACATGTGAGAAGCAGGGAATGAGAACAGAGGCACGTGCTACGGGGCAGGTAAGGCTGAGCAGGGCTGGGCCGGGGCGGCCGGGGCAGAGGCGGGGAGTCAGGCGAGGCCTCCACAGGGACCTGGACGCTGACAGTGGTTCCCGGCATCCCAGATGGTAAGAAGGTTCTGGACCTGCTGGGGGTGGCACCTGCAGGACTTGCTGGTGGATCACAGGTGGAACCCGGGAGCAAGGAGAGACAGCTGGCGAAGAGCTGCTCGTGGGGAGCAGGTGGGACGGTGGTGACAGTGTCAAGGGTGGAGACCCCCGGGCAGTGGTTGGTTTAACTCTGAGGGTGACGGGAGGTGATGCGCAGAGCCGGTTCCAGACAGGCTTGAGCCTGAGCCCGAGCCTGAGCCTGAGCCCAAGCCCAGCGCAGGACCCAGGACCTGGAGCCCCAGTGTGGCCCCTCGGCACCCACATCACTGCCTGGGACACTCAGCACGGGGTGCTTGGGCAGATCCGGGGTTTAGCAAACTGAGCCGTCTGCGCTGGGCGTGGGGCTCCTGGGAGAAAGCGGAGCGTCCGCAGCTGCTGTCAGAAGTGCAAGAGCTGCCAGCAGTTGGAAGGAAATGAGCCCGAAGCCCGGAGGACGGGGGGGCGGCCTGTGAGCACAGTGCCGCCCCACCCCGGCCCCCCACATCGAGGGGTGTTTGTTCCCACAGCGGGGCAGAGGGACCAAAGCCTTGTATTTTTCTCAGAATACAAATGAGTCTTGGCTCTCGCTCCTGTGTATGTCAAATGGGAAGAATCAGCGTTGGTGGAGGCTGGGGGAGAAGGGCCCAGCACAATGTGGGGGGCGTGGGCATGGGCCGGGCAGGGGCGGCTGGCCCAGGGGGCTCACAGCCCTGAGCACCAGGGCTCGCCCAGGAGTGTGCACAGCCCCTGACCTCAGTGTCCCTCTTAGGATCTAGGGTAGGTGAGGCCAAGGGGCAGAAGGTGTCCCTGTCCTGGGCCCGCCCTGCACAGCCTCTGCTGCTGTGACCCCCCACCTCAGGGCACCCAGCCAAGTGTCTCCTCCCAGCTGTGGACCGGAAGGTGGACACCCCATGGAGCAGGGAGCCCCACACCCACCCACCTGGTCTCTAAGGTCCCTTCTCTCCTCACCCCCCAGGCCAGGCAGGGCCATGCCCCTCTTGGGCAAACCCCTGAGCTCCTCCGGACCCACGGCTCACAGGAAACTGGCTTTAGTCTCTGTTTGAATCAGGCGGCCTGTGCATGTAATCGGAGGGTTAATAACCCGCTGGTTACACAAGCCAGGCGCCCGCCCCCTCCAGCTATGTTTCCCCAGAGGACGCTGCTTCCTTTCTCTTTTTTCCTTAACTAAGTCTTTTGGTATTTATGTCTGTGTTCCGAAATAACATTTTTGTACCGCTGCTTCTTGCTTTTCCACTTGGTCGGCGCCCCCTGACTCCCTCCTGGAGGAGAGGCCTTCGCTTTCTCCCGTCCCCCGCCCCCCAGCCCCCCAGCACCGCTCCACGTGCAGAGAGAGGGGTTTCCCTTAGAGCCCTGCGATCCCAGAAATGCGACCCAGGGCGGAGCCAAGGCGTACGCTGTGACTGCTTTCCTGCCTTATCTTTTTCCCTCTACAGTTATCAATCGCTATGTGATTTTATCTGTGTGTTTTTTTTAATGTACTTATTTCTAATTCGATGCCAAACTCTCTGCCTCTGGTCTGAACCCGCGGGCCTTCGGCACAGCAGGCGGCCTGCAACTTCCCGGGCGGGACCTGCTCCTTCGCTCGCTCCTTGGGGCCCGAACTCGGCCGACCTCCTAACCAGGGTGCAGGGGAACCGAAACGCTGTGACCTCGACGGTCTGAGAATGGCCCATTCTGTCCGCGCATCAGAGGCACAGTCTGGCTGGCGGTCTCCGTCCGCCGGCTGCTGCACCAGATGCCAGGCTGGGGGCTTTGGGACAACAGGAGCTTATTTCTCATGGTTCTGGAGGCTGGGAACCCAGGGTCAGGGTGCCAGGTGTGTGAACCAAGGTTAAGGGCTGGTCCCTGGGTCTGTTTCCTCATCTTAAAATGAAGAGGAAAGAGCTATTTTGAAAATTAAATCAATAATGAGGTGTGGTTGGATGAGCATGTGGCAGCACACAGTAGGCTCCCCTAGTCACTGTTGAACTGTCTGCCACCGAGCCGGGGCCCTGGGTGGGCAGATGCTCCCAGAGGCCTTGGCCAGGCCCGGCACTGGGGCGTTCTGGGATGCAGGGGACCCACCAGGAAGGGCTGGGCGGCCAGCTCCCTCTGGTTCTCATTAGGACTTGTCACCTCCCCTACCCTGCCCCCTTCCAGTTGGCAGCGTCACCCCTCACAGCCCTCCTGGGACCATCACGGCCCAATAAATCCCGTCAGCTCATCAGGGTCCAGCCAGGGCAGCTGCGCCTTTCAGAGGGGGTAGGAGAGGGCTGGGCTGGGCACGGTGGAGTCAGAGGCAGGGACGGGCAGAGACCGGAATGCCTGCTGGGATGCGAAGCTGGTCCATACCCAAGGCCCTGGGGCCACCAAGGGGATGGCGGGAGCTGGCGTGTCCAGAGTGATTTCTTGGGGAATGCAATGAGGCAGGCGGGCTGCTGGACAGAGGTGTCTAGGAGGCCACTGGGTACCTGGCCAAGTGCTGGGAGAGGACTTTCTAAAGGCTCTGCTGGCCCTGCCTGGGCCACCTTTAGGTCTCTGTCCTTGGGGACTTCCCTTCCTCGGGGGTCTGTGGGTCTGGCTCCACCAGGGCCTCCTGTAGAGGAGCCCCTGTGGGAGCTTTGAGCAGGTTTCCCGCCCCTCTGCTTCCTTCGAGAACAGTGTCCAGGAGCGCATTTCCTCTGGGAAGGCTTTGCCCTGCGTTTGAGGGCCTGTTGGAGGGCACAGCATGTGACTTCGCAGTCTCCTTGGAGCCACGTGGCTCAGCCCGGAGCAGCATCCAGCTGCTCATTTGCGACCATGTGTCACATTCCTGTTGTCCAGAGCCTTTTGCCAATGGAGGCCTCCCTGCACCAGCCTCCCCTCCGGGTCTCCTAGGGCTCTCCTCCCTGCCCAGGGCTATCTGTCCATGGCCCTGCACGTGACCCTCCGCGCAACTCTGAGTGTTTTACTGTAAACAAGTGACATCTTCCATCCCCACGGCCTCATCATTCCACGGGTCCCCTAAACCATCTGGCTGGCAGGACCCCTGGAGTGCTTCCCTCAGTCCTTTGGGCGGGAGGTCAGCAGGGTTTTGCCTCCCCCTGCACAGGTGGGGAAGGGGTGGGGCAGGGCCACCTGGTGGCCCCTACCTGGTTCCTGCAGGCTGCTCTGCGCTGCTTGCTTCAGCTCTGCTCTGTTTGCAAGGGCACCGGACCTGGGCCGGGCCCAGAAACTACCTTACTCGCCATGGCCAGCTGGCCCATCTGGGAGAGGGGGCAGGAGGCCCTAAGTCCTCTAAGCAGGCTGCTGGATCCAGCTCAGATTCATCCTAGGATGGTGACCTGCCCCTGGCGCTACCAGGGACGGCAAGAGTGGAAGGGGCTCCTACTGGGAGCCCTCTGAGCAGCACTTGACCATGGATGGTCCTGGAGACTCTTCATATGGCCCCTTCGAGGTAAAGGCTGTGTATCCATTTGACAGATGAGAAAACTGAGGCCTGAGTGGTACACCGATTAACAAGGTCTCACAGCCATGGGTGGGGCAGTCAGGATGCCAGGCCACACCTGTGCGGCTCCAAAGCACTTCCCCCAGGTGAAACTGCCTTTCCAAGGACAGGAAGGCAGGGTAACATACTGAAACCCAGCTGACGCGCCTCCGGTGAGTGCAAAGGCCGGCGGAGCCCTTATGGGGTGAGGGGGCTGAGGGGTGATCTCAGAGCCTGCTCTCTTCTGGGGTCCAGAGTCCAAAGCCGAGTCCTGAGCCAGGGGCAGGGACTGGGTAAGGACAGAGAAGCACCAGGGTGTGACATTTAGGGAGGTTGTGCCTCTTTCTCGTGGGCGTCAGCCCTGCCCTTGCAAGGCCCTGCACACAGACAGCAGGCGCCTGCTGAGTGCTGCACCCTGGTGCCTGGCTCCCCTCACCCATCCCCACCCGTCAGCCACCTGAGTTTTCTGTAGGCTGGGAGGTGAGGGGGAGGGTGTGGGAGGGATTTGGGAAATTGGGCTTTACAGGCAGCATGCACAGGGCTCACAGCTCGGCTGGAATCTGATAGGCCCAGCTCACATTTCAGCTTTGCCCCTTTTTCTGAGTGGCCTGGACACAACCTTGACCTCTCTGAGCACATCTCCTCATTTTCATGAGTGGGAGACAAACCCTGTTCAGGGTCATCAGAGGATAGCAACAGCCTGGACATCACGCGCTCAGAGCGATGCCTCACAGCTGGGGAGCGGTCAACACGGCGTCACTGTGATCAAGCGACTAGGAAGTTTAGGAGGGAGCTGCCTTTATCCCCAGGGGAGGAGAGGAGCGTATAGCCCACTCAGTCGGATGAGGGGCTTGGAGAGAACCGCTCGCCCACAGAAAGATGGGCCCACGGAGACTGCTGGGCGTGGCAATGTTGATAGTGATGATAATATCATGGTGATGATGATGGTGATGGTGGTGATGGTGGTGATGGTGGTGACAGTGGTGATGGTGGTGATGGTGATGGTGGTGATGGTGGTGATGGTGGTGGTGATGGTGATGGTGATGGTGATGGTGGTGATGGTGGTGACGGTGGTGACAGTGGTGATGGTGGTGATGGTGATGGTGGTGATGGTGGTGATGAAGGTGATGGTGATGATGGTGATGGTGGTGACGGTGGTGACAGTGGTGATGGTGATGATGGTGATGGTGGTGATGGTGGTGATGGTGGTGGTGATGGTGATGGTGATGGTGGTGGTAATGGTGGTGGTGATGATGATGAAGGTGATGATGGTGATGAAGATGATGGTGATGAAGGTGAGGGTGGTGATAAGGGTGATGATGGTGATGATGGTGATGATGAAGGTGATGATGATGAAGATGATGATGGTGATGAAGGTGATAGTGGTGATGGTGATGGTGATGATGATAGTGATGAAGGTGATGGTGGTGATGAAGTTGATGGTGGTGATAGTGATGATAATGATAGTGGTGGTGATGGTGACAATGTTAATAGTGACGATGTTACTGCTGCTGCTGCTGGTATGGTGCTGATAATGATGATGGTGATGATGATGATGATGGCTGCTAATATATTGGGGACACTCATTCATTTACCTGAATTGTCCCATTTAATCCTAATGAAACCCCTCTGATGTATGCATCATTATTTTTCCCAGTGTGAGTCCCACACCTAGGTTGCTTCAGGTGAAGGAGCTGCTCATGTGGGTACAAGAGTCCAAGGGCAGCAAGAAAGGGGGCACCTGGAAATTCTGAGCCTCACGACTACGCCTGTGAGGAGGGATTGCTGTTCGCTTCCCAGGTGCAGATAACGAGGCCCAGAGAAGGAAAGCGACTTGCTTGAGGTCACAGAACTGGAGATGGTGGGGACAAGGTGAGATTTCAGGCAGGCTCAAACCCATCATTTGCACTAAGCGTGTAGGCCAACTGCTAGGAAGGCGAAGATGCCTCTAACCAACCCAGCCAGTCCCGTGGGGGAGATGGGCAGGTGATCTGACAGCAGGAGGAGCAAGGAGGCCCTCTAGCCGAGAGGTCCGGAAGACTCCCCGGAGCAGGCAGCACTTGGCCCTGGGGAGACAGGGGAGCGTGGTCAGCTGGTGGGCCACGGAGTCCAGCAGGCAGGGTCTAGCACGTGCTCCCTCACATTCTCAGCTGGCCTGTCCTGAGTCCCCAGACCTGCCGCTGGCCATGCAGAACACCGGCCTCAGCAGCCACCTCTCCCAGAGCTATTCTTAGACCCAATTCAGCTCTAAACACAAACATATTGTCAAGATAATGGCCAACTTGGATCCCGTCCAAGAGCAGGCCCACTCTGAGACACCAAAATAGAAATTGCCTCTAGCTGTGGGCAACATGGACCGCTGGTGGAGGCGGCAACATCCTGCGGAGGGAGGCCAGATCACAGCCCAGCAGCCCTTGGATGACCCAGCGTATGGATGCTTCCTACCCAAATACAGTAAAAACGCCTGCAGGAGCATGTGCGCATAATCTCATCAAAAGGCGGCTTCCTGCTGGGCAGACCAGGAGACTTCCCCATCACCTTTTATGAGAGAAATAATGCCAGTCTTGCACAAACTCTCTCAGAGGACAGAAAAAAGGAAACACTGCCCAAGTCATAAAATGAGGTCAGGATAATCTTGTAGCAAACTCCAACACAAACATTAGGAAAAGGGTAAATTATAGACCTGTAGCATTTACGAACACCAAAATCTCAAGCAAAAAAGTAACAAAAATATTCCAAAAGGATTATATGTCAGAGTAAAATTAGGTTTTGTCCAGTAACGCAAGGTTGATAAAATATTTCAATACCAATGTATTTTACCATATTAACAGGACAAAGGAGGAAATCATTTAATTATTTTAGTAGAAGCAGAAAAAGGCTTCTGTTAAAATTCAATATTCAGCCTTGGCCCGTGTGGCTCAGTTGGTTGGGGCCTTGTCCTGTGCACCGAAAGATCTTTGGTTCAATTCTGGGTCAGGGCAAATACCTAGGTTGTGGGTTTGATCTTTGGTCAGGGTGCATATGGGAGGCAACCAATCAATGATTTCCTCTCTCTCTCTTCCACTCTCTCTCTAAAAATCAATAAAAATGTATTTTTAAAAAATTCAATAGTCATGCATAATAAAAATGTTTAGCAAACTAGGAATAAAAGGGGATTTTCTTAAGCCAATAAAGGGCAAAAAACCTACAGCAAATGTTTTACTTAACAGTGAGATGTTGAAAGTTTTCCTTCTGAGGTCAAGGCCAAGGTTGTCTGTTGTTAATTCTACACTCCATTGAACTAGAGGTGTTAGCCAGTGCAATAAGATAAGAAAAAATAAAAGATATTAGGATTGGGAAGGAAGAAATAAAACTCATTACTTATAGATGATGTGATTGATTATGTAGAAAATCCAAAACAATACATTGTTAGAATTAATAAGTGACTTTGGAATGTTGCCAGATATGAGGCCAGTATTTTAAAAATTATTAAAAATTAAGAAAAAATAGTATCAACAATAGTTAGAAAATAAAAAATATTTAAGGGATACTATTTACAATATCTAATATAAGCTGTCTACACAAAAAGCTATATAACATTATTGGAGAAATGAATGAAAATTGAGATAAGTGGGGGGATACCCATGTTCACGTATGGGTAGTCTGAGTATAAAAAACATGTAACCTCCCTCAAAACGGACCTATAGATTCAATGCCGTTTTGACCAGATTCACAAGAGGTGGAGCTTGATAAACTTATTCTAAAATATATGCAGAAAAGCAGAGTCAAGAATAGCTAAGCCCCTTCGCAGGAAAAGTGTGATATGGATGGATTTACTGTACAAAACAACAAAAGATAACCTAAAGCTATGTCATGAAGACTGGGTAGTACTGGGGCAAAGACAGAGAGAAAGAGAACAGGACATAGGGGTCTGGACCCAGACATACGCATGTATGGGAGCTTGGTCTATAACAAAGGAGGAAAGGATTGCCTTTGAAATAAATGGTCTAGGGGACTGCTAGATATCCCCATGCCCAGAAGAAAGAACAAAACGACCTCTCCTTTGTGCCGTATGCAAAGTCCCTTCCAGTTGGATTGCGTATCTGAGTGTAAATAGATAATAAGCTTCAGGAAAGTGAGAGCGTCTCAGCTTCTAGAAGTCCCTGCATTCTTCGGCCCGTTCCTCATATCACCCAACCCACTACTTCCATCATCACATCTCCTCCTCCTGCCCCCTGCTGGCAAGGACCCTGTGGTTCCAGGGGCCATGTCGAGAACCCAGGGTCACCTCCCACCTCAGCTGCAGGGTCCCTCTGGATGTGGGAGGTGACATTCCTAGGTTCCGGGGGTTACGATGTGGACACCTTTGGGGCTGTTTTTCAGTCCAGCCACGGAAGACGTACATGGTCAGTGGTAATGAAGCAGGCACAGGGGAGCTGGGAGAGGGTGCAGGTGGAGGGAGCGGCTAGCTCAAAGGTGGGGGCTAGAGAGGGAGTGGAGAAGAGAGAAATGAGAGCAAAAGTGGGTCCCCAAAGGCCTGGTGACAGGGGCCAAGAGTGGGCCACCGTTGGGGCCGTGAGTGGGGAAGATGACTGTCCTGCTGCCTACAGGGGATGGGGCGGGAGTCGCTGTGGGCAGGACACCATGTACGGACACAGAGCTGAGGCAGATGTTGGCAGATGGGCCCCCAGGCACCGCTCAAGGCCAGGGTAACAGCGCCAGGCACCCTGCTGCTTCCCTGGCGTCTGACCCATTCCTGAACTTCCATGTTTGGTCATCCTGTCCTGGATGCACTCACCCCGGTGGGGCGGGAGGGACTCCAGAAGGATGCTGCTGTGACCCGAGGGCCTGCTGCTCACAGGACAGGACGGTCCGGGGCTCCTGGCCACCCCACCCCCCGGCAGCGGATGTTTGTGCTGCACAGCTGTGCTCACAGCTGCCTACTCCAGCCCCGCCCTGCACCCCTGGGGGCCAGCCACCAGCTCACATGTGACCCCGTCCTTGTCTCTGGACTCAGTCTCCGCCTCTGTCCAATGGGGCTTTTGGACACGGGGCTAGGAATGCTCTTTCCTGGCCTTGTCCTTGTAGGATCCCAGTTGCCTAGGGAGGGACCTTGAGGCCGAAACGGTGCTTCTTCATGCAGGTGCTGCCTGGTCGGCACCCCATTTATAGCTTCGGGGACAGGCAGGGGGTGGCTGTGAGCCCAGCCACGGCAAGGGGCGGGGGGGGGGGGGCGGGTGTTAAAAGCCTGGAGGGTTGCACAATGGTGGCAGCTGCGGGCTCTGAAAAAGTTGTTTTTCACGGAGCACAGCTGGAGGAGCAGCTGGGAGGCAAGCTCCATGGGCCGGGGTGGGGCGGGGAGGGGCAGGGCTGGTGGCTGGTGGAGGACAGGCCTTGAATGCCACAGGGCGCACATCCGCCACAGCAGCCCCAATCATTGGGAGCCGGGTGGCCCGTCTGGAAGCTGGAAGTGCATGAGCCAACTGGCATTTACTGGGCAGATGCCAGGGCTTCCCAATACCTCTGCTCTGAGTCTCTCAAGATCTGGGCAGCAGGGGCCATTGCTGCCCTGCCCAGGTCCCGCACTACACCTGAGGTCACCCGCAGCTGCAAGGGACAGTTCCGGGCTCACTGTCAGTACCGCCTCCGGTGCCTGTGTCCCTCTTTCTCTCCAGCCCAGGGGACACCAGGAAGCCCCGAGAGCAGGAGGGCAGGTCTGCACGAACACGCCAGTTTCCCACGCCTCGGGCACCTGTCTCAGCTCAGATGGCACAGCTCCTCAGAGGGTCTCTGGGCTTTGCCCTCAGTTGCCCCAGAGGCCACCAGCTCTGTGCCACGTCCCCAGTTAGCTTCTCTCTACTCCTGCCTCAGTGCTATGGACTGAATTATCCACCCCACCCCACCCCAAATCCATATGCCAAAGCTCTAACCCCCAGTGTGCTGGTTGGTGGGCCTGGGGCCTTTGGAAGGTGAGGGGAGTTAGGTGAGGGTGGGGTCTTCATCACGAGACTGCTGCCCCAAGAGGACGCTGCGCAAGCTTGTTCTCGCCCCTGCAGTGTGGACCGTGGGCACACAGCGACGGGCAGCCCTCCGCACGCCAGGAACGGGATGGGCCCCACCTCGGCCTTGGACTTCCAGATCCCTCTCAGAGGCCTGGGCAAGTTCAGGGCTGGGCTCTAAATGCCCTGCCCCCAGCTTGCCCTCTTCCCGATTCTGGGCCCACACCGGCCTTGCCTGGACCCCGGCCCTGACGCTCCCAGGCTCCTTCCTTTCAGGGGGAGCTGGGTGGCCCCTGGGCCCCTGGCTGGGGTGGCCAGGGATGGACAAGAACCACGCTCTGTGAGCTGCTGCTTGTGTGGAGGGCAGCGGGCCCCCCGGGTGGGGGTGAGAGCGGGGGCAAGGTGGGAGCGGGTCAGGATGGCACAGGGCCTGTTGAGTCTGGCCCAGGCTGGATGGCAGCAGAGGGATGAGAGTGGCTGGAAGATAGGCGGCCCCAGCACGTGGGCTGGACCAGGCTCCTGGCCAGGCTCCGGCTCTTCCAGAAGATGATGCTGGTGGGGGGTGGGGGGCAGGCCGGCCGGCGAGAGGCAGGCACCGTGGCCTGGTGGGGGCTGGGTGTCCTGCAGGGCCACCTTTGGGCCCAGCCCCTCCCTCCGCAGTGGGGCCGCTGTGTGGGGAGGGGTGCTTGGTTCACGTGATGATCTGAGCCCCAGGATTTTGAAACCGGGTAGAGAACCAGGTCACAACAGTTCCTGGCCCTTCTAAGGGTGGTCTCAGTCACGTGCCCTGCACGGCCGGCTGCGTGCACACAGCTGCTACACCCAGCGTGCCCAGGGGCCAACAGGATTCTGGCTGCTGCCATCTGAGTCCCTCTCCCACAGTCAGCCCATGGGGGTCATTTAAATCAGGACCTGCCAAACCCCAGCCTCAAAATTCTGCAGTTCACCCCCACTCCCACCCCCATACCTTGCTCTCTCTTTTTCTGCCTCACATCCCCACCACCGGGTGGTTTAGGGTGAGGGGGACACAGCAGACGTAGGGAAAGCTCTGTTACCCGCCGGGCGCACGCAGCACAGCGGGGACTGGCCATCACCCATTCACCTTTCCAAGTGCTCTGCCCACCTGCCAGGCGGCCAGCGGTCGCCGTCCCTCCCGCACAGTGGAGACCCCAAGGCAGGGGCGTCTTGCCCAAGACCACAGGGCCCTGAGTGGCTGGGTGATCTTGTGCCTGCTGTCTGTGGCCGGCAGGGATGGGTGCCCCGAATGCCCCCACTGGCTAAGGACCATGTGCTTGTAAACTTTAATTTCGTACAGTAGAGAAACACAATGCAAGCAACGTGGGGGTGGGGCGACTGTACAGCGAAGCTCACAGGTGCACCGGGGACCACACAGCTCCAGTGGACAGGAGGGGCCGGGGTCGGTGGCTCGGCAGAGGACAGCTCAGCACCCAGTCCTTGCGGCCCCTTCCCCCGGAGGTCCCAGCTTCCTCTGCTCCTGCTTCTGCCTCCATGGTCCCCTCCAGGAGGACAAGGAGCCTTCTAGAGTGTTGACACACGAGGCTCCCCGCTGGCCTCTCACCCACCGGGGAGGAGACTTCACTGCCAGCCACAGGGCTCCGCTGGGCAGCCAGAAGACGTCCCTGGGTGCCTGCTCCGGGCCAGGCCTGCCACACCTGACATCTGCAGGGACGCCGGGCCGGCGGGTGGACAGCCCCGGTCATTCGCCGTGGGGGCTGAGCCCTGAGGTGCGTCGTTGAGGAGGGCGGGCAGAGGCAGGTGGGCAGGTCGGACAGAGGTATGGGGGCAAAGGCAGGACCGGGGGAGGGTGGCTTCCGGGGACCACAGAGGAGTCTGCCCAGTATCGGAATCATATGCTACCCCAAGGGCCTGAAAGGTGGCCCTCAGGAGGGTTTGTGCAGGGGGACACTGGGCTGCCCCCACGGGCACCGGGACGTGGGAGTAACACTCCCTGAGGCTGAGGCTCGGACCCTGGCCAAGCCCAGCCTGTGGCTCTGTCCCCGGATGGCCGGGCGGAGGCGCTGGTTCTGTTGAGGACCGAGCTCGGTCCTTCGTCCTGAGCCCGCCGGAGGCAGTGGCTCCTGGTGGACAGCTCAGCTGGCACCTGTGTGGCTGCAGGCCCTGGCGCTGGCGCGGGGGGCGGCCCCTCACAGGACCACCTCGGGAGCGATGTTGAACAGGAGGTCATCGTTCCCACGCCGCACCTCCAGCAGCAGCGGGGACTCGGTCAGCACGGCCTCCTGCAGCTCGCTCGAGTCCGCCAGGGGCCGCCCGTTCACCTTGACGATGATGTCGCCATCCTGGATGCCCCCTCTGCCAACGGGAGAGTCATGTGGTCACCTCACAGCCCGTTAGGCTGGGCCCCCATCGGGCGCCATCAGGTTTAACACCAGTTTAAGAGAAATCTGTTCAGCAGGTAAGATCCGCGCCCGGCTGCTGGGCTCACACCAGGCGAGAGGCGGGAATGTCTGCGTCACCCCGGCCGGCGTGCTCCGCGGTTAGCGCGTCGGCCTGCTCACCGGAGGGTTGTGGGTTCGATTCCACTCAAGGGCAGTTGCCTGAGTTGCAGGTTCATCCCCAGCCCCTGGCCTGGGCACTTGCAGAAGGCAACCAATCGCTGTGTCTCTCACATCGATGTTTCTATCTATCTATCTATCTATCTATCTATCTATCTATCTATCTATCTATCTATCTATCTATCATCTATCTATCTATCTATCTATCTATCTATCTATCTATCTATCTCTATCATCTGTCTGTCTGTCTATCTATCTATCTAATCTATCTATCTATCATCTATTTATCTATCTGTCTATCATCTATCTGTCTGTCTATCATCTATCTATCTATCTATCTATCTATCTATCTATCTATCTATCTATCTATCATCTATCTATCATCTATTTATCTATCATCTATCATCTATCTGTCTGTCTGTCTATCTATCTATCATCTATCTATCTATATCTATCATCTATCTATCTATCTATCTATCTATCTATCTATCTATCTATCTACCTACCTATCTACCTACCTATCTACCTATCTATCTACCTATCTATCTATCATCTATCTGTCTATCTGTCTATCTGTCTATCATTTATCTATCTACCTATCATCTGTCATCTATCATCTATCTACCTATCTGTATCTATCATCTGTCTATCATCTGTCTATCTATCATCTGTCTATCATCTATCTATCTACCATCTATCTATCTATGTATCTATGTATCTATCTATCTATCTACCATCTATCTATCTACCTACCATCTATCTATCTACCTATCATCTATCTATCTATCTATCTATCTATCTATCTATCTATCTATCTATCTATCTATCTATCTAATCTCCCTTCCACTCTCTCTGAAAATCAATGGAAAAAACTTCCTCAGGTGAGGATATTGAAAAAAAAGCCTACTTCTTCCCCGCATCAGAAGGCAGGTTAAGTTCTGCCTTCCCACGGGACCGCCTCGGGCCGGGCACTGTGCCCCTTGAGCCTCGGTGTCCACACCTGCAGTCCTGTGTGGAAACAGGCTCAGCAACGACACGGTCTAGGAATTGATCCCCATGTGTCACAGTTTCTAAGGCTTTGGCACAGAGGCGGAGCTTGCTGGGCTGGCCTCCCTTCTGCGCTCCACTAGCTGTGACCTTCCCTGCCACCCAGAGGGAGGGCACGCAGGGTGGTGCAGTTGTCAGATGTCTGGTCGATTGTGCCAAGATCCACATGTGCTGGCCGTGTGACCTTGGAGGGGTACCTTCTCTAAGCTGCAGTCTCCCTATCTAAGGAATGGGGTGAGAGCAGCACCCTGCACCGCCCGGGCTGCCATGCATGTGGAACGCCCAGCTCAGGATGCAGCCTCGGTCACCGGCAGCCACTGTCACCACCGATCTTACCTCTGCAGCTCTTGAAGTACCTGGCACATGGCTGATCTCGGTAACTGCTCTGCTGAATTTAGGGGAACAGAGCCAGGTGGTCACCCTTGGGCTTCGTGGATCTACACTTCAACAACTTTCCTGCAGGCATGCTGGGGCCTGGCATGCGCGCTCCCAGTGTTTATCACAGAAGGATGTGAGGGGCTGGGTCCCCCAGCGCGGGCCCCTGAAGCAGCACAGTGCATAAAACAAGGCCGGGGCCCTGCCCAGTTGAGGGGCTCATGGGGGTGGGAGCCCTGCTTGCCTGGTTCCTCTCCACTCTATGCCCCATCCTCAGCCCTCAGAGCAGCCCAAACCCCAGTGTGGACGGCCTCCAGCTCCCGGAATGACAGCTGAGAGCCACCGATCTGACGCAGCCCACCAACGGTACCATGGGGGCCTCGGCCAAGGACGGGAGGGACTGTGCAGAGCCCTCCTGGGGGCCTGGGTCACCCACGTCAGTGTGCACACTGTCTGGGCTCGTGGTGTTGAAACATTCAGCCTTTCTCTAGAGCTTGATGTGACACCGTCTCCTGGGTAGAGTAGGCTGGAGTGTGCCCATTTCCCAGATGAGAAAAGAGAAGGACCTAGGCCAGCCACTAGTCTCGTCAGGCTGGTTCCCAGCTCGGGGGGTGGGAGGTGGAGCTCCACTGTTCTGTTGCCCCTGAGGACAGGGGTCATGCAGGCCAATGCTCTAAGGGATCCATCACCTCTCCAGCCTGCCCCTGGCTCACAGGACAGGCCAGCATCCCACCGGCCACTCGCACGTCACATCTTTCGAGGAAGCCCAAGGCTAGAGAGGCAGGCCCAGCCCAGGCCCACTCCCACCAGGATGCCTGCCTGCCCCCATCCAGCCTCCCTGCCTCCCCTGGTGGAGCCTACCTCTGAGAAGGGGAATTTGGAACAACCTCTTGCACGTAAATCCCACTGCTGACCTCCGGGAAGTCCGGGTTGTTGGCCTTCAGCTCTTCCACCAAACTGAAAAGAGAGTTCGCTGTTTACGGCTCTTCCTCTGAGCCTCCCCTCACCACCGGGCCAGACGAGGAGCCTCCCCTGGGCTCCTATGCCGCCCGGTCCTGCCACCGGCCGCTCTGGATTGTCCCTGGCTCTTGTCTGGGCCCCCCACTCCACATGGGCTCCTCAGGAGAAAACTTAGTGAATGTGCATGACTAGGAGGCTGGCAGGGTGGGCGAGAGGCGGGGGGAGGCAGGGAGGGAGGGACAAAGGGGCAGATGGAAGCAGGGATGAACAATGGTGAATGGTGGAACGGACAGACAGAAGGCCGGGTGGATGGACGGATGGATGGATGGAGAGAAAGAGAGAGAAAGAACACACCTAAAAGATAAACTGGTACATTGGTCTTGATTACGAGTTGCCTTCAGAATTAATCCCTAGACGAGCAGCTGCTGAAACAGGAAGACTCATCACTACAGGTCCCGTGTGGGTTTGCGGGTGTGGGCAGTGGGGTGCCCCTTAGCTCTCCCCACAGCTCCCCACCACGGCGGCTTCTTCCTTCAAATCCTCCCTCCCTGGCTCCCCTGCCCCTTCCTTCTCTCACTCATCCGGGATCCCCAGGCACCCCCCGCTGCCGACCTGCTACTTGGGTGGAGCAGAGGGGTGAGCGGGACACAGTCCTTGCTCCCAAGGAGCCCGCGGTCAAGGCGGGTTGGGTACACGCGGGCTACTCCTACATCCGGGGACCGACGCCGTGGGGGGGGGCGGGGGGAAGCAGGGCGGTGCACTCTAAGAGGAGGCACCTCCCCCCACTGGAGCAGCCTGTGGAGGAAGAATGTGTCCCCCTAAAGTTCCTGCCCACCCAGGACCTCTGAACGTGACCTCGTTTGGAAACAGGGTCTTTGCGGATGCAGCTGGTTGGGGATCTCAAGATGAGGTCATCCCGACCGAGGGTGGCACCTGAGCCTAATGCTGGCGTTTTCATAAGAGAAAGAAAGGGGGTATTTGGAAAGGGACGCACAGGGGCTGAAGTGATGTAGCTACAACCCAAGGGACACCTGGAGCCACCAGACACCGGGAGAGGCTGGGAAGGGTTCTCCCCAGAGCCTTCAGGGGGAGCAGGGACCTGCCAATACCTTGATTTTGGACTTCTGACTTTCAGAACTGAGAGGGAATATTTTTCTGTTGCTTTCAGCCAAGTTGATAGGGATTTGCTATGGCAGCCACAGGAAACTAAATCTAGGAGGCTTCCTAGAGGAGGGGGCACCTGAGCGAAGTCCTCAGGGAGCCAAGGGTGTCTATCAGGCAAAGGAGAGAGAGGCACTGCGGGCAGAGGGACTGAGTCTGAGTGCGGCAGGCCCCGGGGAGCACCTGCAGGCGGCCAGGCGTGACCAGGCCAGGGCTGGGGCCACACGGGCGCAGCTGGGAGGAACGTCGCCAGACACTCACCTAGGTGTGATAGTTCTCATCCGGATGCCGATGAAGCGTTTCTTCCAGTCTGGAAACAGAACATGACAGCACCCAGTCAGAACCCACCCGGTTAGTGGGCGGAGGGCGGGTCAGGAATCACCCACAGGAGCTGGGGCCGGCCCACCGCTGTGCTCCCAGTCACCTCTGTCCTCTTGGACACTTTTTTTTTTAAAGGTAAGAGTCCCGTCTTTTTTAAATACATATTTTTAAATTGATTTCAGAGAGAGGGAGAGGGAGAGTTAGAAACATCAATGATGAGAATCAGTGATCGGCTGCCTCCTGCACGCTCCCGATTGGGGATCCAGCCCGCGACCCGGGCATGTGCCCTGATCGGGAATCGAACCCTGACCTTCTGGTTCATAGGTCAATGCTCAACCGCTGAGCAGCACCGGCCAGACCTCTTGGCTACTCTTGGCTGGGAGATGTCCTGGCTCAGTCTGGTGACTTCACACCACCCGCACCCTTAGGGGCCATCCAACCACATCAGCAAATTATCAAGGTTGCAGGATCTCTTATGAGCCACATACAAAATCAGGTTTATTTGTGGATTCTAGTAACAATCAGAAATTGAAATTTGAAAGAATATGTTATTTATGATAGCCTCAAAAATGTGAAATATCCAGGAATAACGCTGATGAAGACGCGTGAGACCCGCACACAGGAACTAGAAAACATCGCTGAGGGAAACCACAGAAGACGGACGAAATGGGGAGCTAGTCTGCGTCCCGGGTCAGGAGGTGCGGCATTGTCACCGCGATGGGGAGCTAGTCTGCGTCCCGGCTCAGGAGGTGCGGCACTGTCACCGCGATGGGGAGCTAGTCTGCGTTCCGGGTCAGGAGGTGCGGCATTGTCACCGTGATGGGGAGCTAGTCTGGGTCAGGAGGTGCGGCACTGTCGCCGTGATGGGGAGCTAGTCTGGGGTCAGGTGGTGCAGCATTGTCACCGCGATGGGGAGCTAGTCTGTGTCCCGGCTCAGGAGGTGCGGCACTGTCACATGCCAGCTCTCCCAGGCTGACTAGAGATTCAACGCAGCCCCAGTCAAACTATCAGCAGGGCTTTGGGGATGGACAAGCTGATGTTAATCCATGTGGAAATCAAAGGGTGAGAAAAGCCAGAGCCTTGAAAAAAAGGACCGGTGGGGCTGCACTGCCGGACCTCGGGGCTTACCGGGCAGCGACAGCCACCAGGACGGTGTGGGACCGGGCTAACGGAGACAGACAGACGAGGGGGACGGGATGAGTGTATTTTATTGTCGACAAACTTGCAAAGGCTGTTCGGTGGAGAAAGGACAATCTCTTCAACAGATGGTGCTGGAACAACCGAATATCCAAAGTACAAAAAAGAGCGTGGATCCCTACTTTGCACTATTTAAAAAAAATTAATTCAAAATGCATCCTAGTCCAACATTTAAAACCTCAGAGAGTAAAATGTCTGGGAGAAAACCTTTCCGACTGGCAGTGAGCGAAGGTCTCCTAGATGGAACACCACGTACACGGTCCATTAAAAAACGTGGTAAATCAGACTTGATCCAAGTTTACAAAACGTCTGCTCTTTTTAAAGGCGGCGGAGGGGGTGAACAGACGAGCCGCTGGTGGAGAAAACATCTGCACCCATGTATTCAATAAAGGGCTCCTGTCCGGAATGCGCAGACACCTCTCAAAGCCCCCTAAGAATACAAACCACCCCGATTTTGTAAATGGACAAATATTTAAGCCGACATTTCACCAGGGGCAATTACGGATGGCCCCTGCGGGAGATGAGGCCAGGGAGGCCCCGGCCTGTGGGTCTGGGGGTCAGGGGGGCTTTGGTTTTCCCCCCAGAGAGGTGGGGCCGGAGGGTTTCCAGCAGAGACAGGACAGTTCTCCTTGAACTGGAAGGAGCGCTGGGGCTGGGGCTGGGGCTGGGGCTGGGGCTGGGGCTGGGGCTGGGGCTGGGGCTGGGGGAGGGCCCACGGGGCGGTGCAGGCACCCAAGTGAGCTTGGCGGGGCTGGAGATGGCAGCAGGGCCGGGGCAGGAGGGAGCCATCATTGAGAAGGGGGACCATGAGGGGTGCACGGGGAAGGACTCAGTTATTAGAGAAAGAGTCAAGCCTAGGATGGCTACAGAGGTGCCGCCCTGGGTCATGTTCCGAGCTTCTGAGCAGCCAAGGGGAAAGGGCTCAAGAGGTGAGATGGTCCCTCTGACCAACAGAGGCCTTCGGCTTCTGGCTCTGCCCTGGCTCCAGGCCATCTTCACACAGGGACACTGATGAACCAAACAGGGTCCTTGACAGCAGTTCTTCACATGACCAGTCCTCGTGGCACCGGTCGGGGCTGTACCGGGCTCTGTGTGTGTGGCTGGCCGAGGGGAGGAGGGTGGCCATGCATAGGAAGCTCCCCTGCTCTCTGAACTGCTGGTGAGAGGGCTGGGAGGAGACAGGGAGGCAATTTGAAGGCGTGAGTATCGGGGCGGAGTCAGGTGCAGGCCAGGTTGGCAGGGGGGTGGGCATGGAGACACAGTGGCGGAGGGAGAAGTTCACTGGGCTGAAAGGAAAGGTGGGAGGTGGAGGCCACCAGGAAAGATCCTGAGATCAGCAGTGTGACCCTCCTCTGGACAGTGGCTGTGACCACTGACTTTAGGAAAGCGATTAGCATGTCCTCACTAAGGAGAGTCACCTGTGCCTGCTGAGGCCTCTCCCAGATGGATGCTCAGGACCACCCATGAGTGGGCAGGGTAGGCTGGACATCTCTGTGTGCACAGGGGTGAGGAGATGGAGGCTGAGAGGAGGGTGACTTCCAAGGACCAGGGGCTTGGGCTCCACTCTCTTGGAGTACAGGTTACCCTACCTGGCAGTGCGCACGGCTGGAGGGCAGAAAGGGGAAGTACTTAGGGACGGGCAAATCGATGGCAGGAAGGCTGGATGAATGGGTAGATGGATGGCTGGACGGACGGGTGGGTGGGTGGGTGGGTGGATGGATAGGTGGGTGGATGGATGGATGGGTGGATGAATAGGTGGATGGACGAATGGGTGAGTGGATGGGTGGGTGGATGGATGGATGGGTGGATGAATAGGTGGATGGACGAATGGGTGAGTGGATGGGTGGGTGGATGGATGGATGGATGGATGGATGGATGGATGGATGGATGGATGGATGGATGGATGGATGGATGGATAGGTGGATGGACGAATGGGTGGGTGGGTGGGTAGATGGATGAATAGGTGGATGGATGGATAGATAGATGGATGGATGGATGGATGGATGGATGGATGGATGGATGGATGGATGGATGGATGGATGGATGGATGGACGAACGGGTGGGTGGGTGGGTAGATGGATGAATAGGTGGATGGATGGATGGATGGGTGGATGGATGGATGGATGGATGGATAGATAGATGGATGAATAGGTGGATGGATGGATGGATGGATGGATGGATGGATGGATGGATGGATGGATGGATGGATGGATGGATGGATAAGTGGATGGATGGATGGATAAGTGGATGGATGGGTGGAGGAAGGATAGATGGAAGGAAGGAAGGAAGGAAGGAAGGAAGGAAGGAAGGAAGGAAGGAAGGAAGGAAGGAAGGAAGGAAGGACCAGGTTCTGACAACTACAGAGCAGCTGAGACACAGGGAGCCCAAGCAGCTAGAGGTGGGAAGTGAGGTAGGAGATTCCCAGCCAGTCTGGAGGGGTTGGGGGTGAACATGGCCATGAAGTGAGGAGGAGGAAGATCTGAGAGAGGCTGAGGCGCAGGATCTCGGGGCTGGTAGGGAGTGAGCAGAGGCACACAGCACTGAAGGACGGGTTGGCCCCTGCTGGAGGCTGGGGCACCCGAGCCCTGGCACAGTGTTCCTGGCCTCAGCCAGCCCCAGGGGTGCTCCCTACCTTTGACCTGCTTGTCCTGGAACTCTGTGAGGAAGCGCGCGATGCGGTCCGAGGGGATGGCGAAGGAGATGCCAGCTGCGACCTTGAGCGTGTTGATGCCAATGACTTCCCCGTCCTGGGTGTGGAGAGATCAGAGGGGCGATCACTCCAGGAACCCAAGCAGCCGCTGCCCTCACTGCAAAGCCCCGTGTCCAGGGCCCCAGAGCTGCCCCGGCTGTCAATCCCGGCCGGAGGGGTTCCTGGGATGGTCCTGAAGCTGTCCTAGAAGGGGGCTCACAACCAGGGCAGGGACCCCCAACTCCCCCCCATTTCCTCCACACCTGACCCCTCCTCCCTCGCTGGGCATGTTGGCTGCCCCTGAAAGCAGTGTCCACCGGCCCCGGACACGCCCAGGCAGTGATCTAAGGGGCTGGAGCCGAGAGGGATGTGGTGAGGACTGTGGGGACTGGCTCCTCCTCTAAGCCTTCCTCTGGAAGCAGGGTGGGGGCAAGTGGGGCCAGGGAAGCTCTGTAGCATCCCCCACTCCCTTGTCCCTCCATTTGGAGCTGGTCCCCACTCTGACCCTGCCCTGACCCCCGCCAGGCTGGTGCCATGGGCCAGAGCTGCACTGGCCACCAGGGACCACACATTCCTGGGAAGGCTCCTCCCCACAGCCTGGCACCCCTCCCCCCCCCACCAGTATTTCTGCCCACCACAGGGGTGACATCCTGGACAGCTCTCCAGGGGCCCCCTTGGGGGCACAACTTTGGGTCAAGGCACACTTCCTGTGCCTGGTCCCCTGAGCACACGTCCCCTCCTGGTCCTCAGGAGCTCTCAAGAAGGGAGGATCAGAGGTTTCTCATTGGCTCTGTTTGCCCATCCCCACAGCCTCCTGGCCTCCAGCCTAAAGTCTACCCGCATGAACTCTCTCAGACACCAGTGGGATGGCCTGGGCCCTGCTAAAAGCCTGCAGGGCTTCTTGGGGTACAGGGTGAACCTCCATCCATGTCAGGACATGGGGACCCCAGCTTCCTCCACTGCCCGATTGTCCGATCCCTCCCACTCTGCTTCTCCAGCAACGGCTCCTGCCTGGGACCCCGCCCCTTGCCCGTGCTGTGCCCACTCCCTGAATATCTTTCTCCTGCATGTCCCCATCTCCCCCAACACTCCATCTCCACAGCCCAGCTGAGATGCTCCCGCCTCCAGGGAGCCCTCCTTGCTCCTCCATCACTGCAAGGCTTCCCTGTCCAGCGTACTTCCCGAGCTCGCTCTCTGTTCCTCACATTGCACTTGGCTGTGCCCATGTTTGATCCCCTCCACCCCACAGTGGGAGCTCCCCCGGTGGGGACCGCACCTGACAATTCTCGGGACCTCGGAGCTCTGACCTGGGCTTCCTGATTTATCCTGGGAATCTCAGCCAGGATGAGAATGAGCCTGACTTTGGGGCCCAGGACAGACTTGGGGGAGGGCGACTGAGAAGAGTGAGAGAGAATGGGGACACCCCCTCATCTCGCATGTAAACCCTAGGCCGGGGAGGCCGGGGGGGGGGAGCCTGGTCCCAACTGTGTCTCCACGGCGCCAGGTCCCCAATGGGCACGCGCTCCTGCCTGGGCTGCTGCTCTCGGGTCATCCTTACTCCTCTGACAGCCACCAGCATTCCTGGGGGGCTGGGGGGCACAGACAGCAGGGACTGGGGATCACGTCCCCTGGCCTGCAGCCCAGCTACGTTCCTAACTGTCATCCCCACCTCGAGGCTGTGCACTTCCCTCATGTGAGCGGGGCCCCAGGAAACTGGAGGCCCGCTCGGGGGACACTTACCAGGTTCACCAGAGGTCCCCCGGAGTTCCCGTACTGCGGGGAGGAAACGCAGCGTTAGCAGCCGAGCCCTGAACCCCTGCCCAAGTGCTCCTAAAGCTCTGTCGTCCGGCTATCATTCTAACTGCAAGAGATGTGGCCGATTTTATCCCCAGCAGCACTGAAAGGCCTCATCGCTGTTCCCATTTCACAGGTAAGAAAGCTGAGGCCCACAGACGGCTGCCTGGCGTCAGGTCTGGCCTGGGCATTGCTCTCTGCACAAACCTCCAGGCTCGCTCCAGGCTCGCTTCCGTGTCCCCATCACTCGCTGGCCAGGCAGCAGGAAGCGGCCACAGGAGGAGTCGAGACAGACCGACACTTCCAGCAGAGGGCCTGAACCATGGCGGCCCAGAGAGGCCGGCGCTGGGACATCAGGCAAAGTGCTTCGTGAGTGCACAAGGTGCCATCCCATGTACTACTGCTACTAAAGAAATGCTGACGGGGTGTGTAACCTGGGCAAAGATAACTCGAGGGTGTGGCTCTGTCTCTACATCTTGAGGAGTTGTCCCCAGTCAGGGCAGCAGCCTCTGACCCCGGGGGCAGGCCTTTCTAGCAAGTGGACGTGTCAAGTGGCGGTGGGCTCTGGGGACAGGGGCCGGGCTCCGCTGAGACGGCCGAGGACTCACGTTGATGATGGCGTCCGTCTGGATGTAGTCCATGTCCGAGTCCCGGAGGCCTAGCTCCTTGCCATCCCTCTGGGCGGTGCTCACGATGCCCGTGGTCACTGTGTTCTGCAGGGCGAAGGGGCTGCCAATGGCCACCACAAACTCGCCGGGCCGCAGGTCTGCTGACTGGCCCAGCAGCAGCGCCGGGAGCTTTTTCTGAGGGGAGGGGATGACACAGGAGGGAGGCTCAGCAGCCCATCTTTGCTCAGGATGACAGCCAGGCCACACCCAGGACCCTGCATGGAGCCATCAGGGCGAAGGCCAAGGCAGGTCGCCCCCACAGACCAAAGCTGGCCTCCAGCTGACCCACAGTGAATGAGAGACCCAGGCTGGCATCCATGGAGCAGAGGCTCAGCCCCACGCGTGACCCCAGCCCTCCCAGGTATTCATCATGAGGGGCACCCACAGAGGGTCCATCAAGTCTCTGAGGCCATCAAGCCCATTGGTTGGTCACAGGTCCCTCTGAGAACCAGTTAGAAGCTATGGACACTCCCTGCCCCCAGCAAGTGCACCACACACACTGCTGCACAGGCCTGGGAGATCTGGGGAGCCTTGGGCCCAGCCAAGGACCCGTGAACCCCAGGTATGGAATCCTGGGCCCAGCTCAACCTGGTCCCCCAGTGTACACACATGGGGAAACCGAGGCCCAGAGAGATAAAGCAACCTAGCCGAGCTCTGCCATCCCCATGGGACACCCACGCATCCTCTCTTTGTCCCCGGGGGCCAGCGGAGCCTTCTCTGTCTCACTCGGCAGCGAGCCCAGGAGCTCCGGAGCTGCAGGACGCGTGCTCAGAGGGAGCCCTGTGCGCCTGCTGGAAGGTGCCGACGGGCGCTCGCCCAAGCACGTGGAGCCCGTGCCACCTGAAGCCCTGCTGCCTGCGCCCAGGTCAACTTCCCAGTTCTGGTGTCCCGCCCCTATGTCAGATGTCACCACTGGGGGAGCTGGGGCACGGGGCTCTATCAGCACCGCTTCTGCAGCGTTTGGGGGTCTGGAATTCTTTCCAGGCGAAACTCTTTATAAGGCGCCGGGGCCAGCCATGCCCAGATCATGGGGGCCTCACTGCAGCTCTGGAGGCCAGCGGGCGGGACCCCTTGCCGTGGACCCTCTGGGCTGCCCATTGTACTGACGGCTGTCCTCCCGGCCCGGCACCTCCAGCAGAGGGCCTGAACCAGTCATTTCCTCCCCTTTCCTGTGCGCCACATCAGATAAGCCATTTTTTTCTTTAAGGAGGCTTTTTTCATAGCCGCTGGGGGCCACTGTGGAAGTGGAGGGTCAGGACACATGTCCCGAGTGCTCCCCTCAGCCTGTCACACCCACAGCACAGCTGCATCACTGCAGGGGGCTGGGGAGGGACACAGTGCCCTGGGCCATGGAGGACCCCGTCTGGCAGTGACTGTGAGCAGCACAGTTCTTGGCCAGCAGGAGGCAGACTTGCTCTCATCTGATTTGACCCGTGAAGGGACAAATTGCCGGTCCCTTGGGCTTCAGTCCCTCCAACTGCGCCACAGGAAGATGGGGCTACCGAGTTTCTAAGCTCGGGAGTCTGGAGAGGTCCCCCCAGTTCTGCCGGCCCTGCAGCCCACTCACTTTGGGGTGGATCTTGATGGTGGCGATGTCCGACTTCTTGTCAATGTCTTTGATGGTGGCCTCGTAGGTGTCACCATTCTGCAACTGCACCTTGAGCTGCTGCCGGCCTGAGACGGCGTTGGTGCTTGACACCACGTGGGCATTGGTGACAATCAGCCCGGCCTCTGACATGATGAAGCCTGAGCCACTGGAGAGGGGCACATTGCGGCCGAACAGCGGGTGTCTGTGGGGGGAGAAGGGAGTACAGGGTGTTTAGGGACCAGGGACTGGGCACAGGGGTCGGCCACAGTGACGGCCAAGCCAGTGTGGGTGAAAGAACGCGCACTGGGGTCCCCCACACCTAAGTCCAAATCCTGGCTCGGCCACTTCCTGGCCATGGCCTTAGCCAGGTCGCTACGTCTGACCCATCTGACAGCCATAGGGAGGGGCAAAGATCCCTGGCGTGCAATTTGCCTGCGAGTTATACCTGTGATAACACAGCAGATGCTCTGACAACAGGACACTGGAGCCAGACAGACCAGGATTCTAATCTGGAGCCTGGTCCCCGCTTATCTGCCTGACTGGGCAGGTGGTTTCGCTTCTTTGAGCCTCGGTCTCCCCATCCAGGAGATGGGCTAACGACACCTGTTCTGCTCAGCAGTGGGGTCTGGGGCCTACGCACCTGGAGGCAGGTAGACAGTCACTCAACAGACAGGGCTGTTGCTGACAGAGGGAAAACACACTAAGGAGCGCACAGCCGCTGGGCCGGTCGCAAGCTGGTTCCTGGGGATGGAAGTTTCCCCAGCCCCTGTGCAGAGTGAGGGTGAGCACTGAGGTGGGGACGGCTCACACCTCCCTCCGGCCCCTGCCTTGAAGCCCCAGATGGTGGTCACACTGCGGTGGCGGCAGGCTCTGCTCAGTGAGCTCCACACCCTCACCATCCTGCCAGGGACACAGGGGAACAGGAGCACGGGCCTGGCTGGGCGGGGCTCAGACACACAAGGCAATGCCCGGCCTCAGCGTGAGCCTCTGCAGTGTGGGAACAAATGGGTGATGCAGCCGCTGGCGTGGCTCAGGGGGTGAGCATCGACCTAGGAGCCAGGAGATCGCGGCTGGATTCCCGGGCAGGGCCCAGGCCCAGGTTTCTAGCTCGATCCCCAGCAGGGGGTGTGCAGGAGGCAGCTGATCAATGACTCTCATCACTGATGTTTCTCTCTCTCTCCCTCTCCCTTCCTCTCTCTGAAATCAATAAAAACATTAAAAAAAAAAAAAAAAAAGGGCGATGCAGCCGGTAGGGGATCCAAGGTCAGTATCCAATGATGGGTGACAATGCCCAGCCTCCCCAGGGCGCTCTGAGTGGGAACCACAGCCTAGCACCGGGAACGGAGGGAGGCGAATGCTGGACGAAGCTCAGGACCTCCTCCAGGCGGGCACCCTCTGGGACACCACGGAGAGGCCTGAGGGAGCAGGTCCCCGGTGCAGGGTGGCTTTGCAGAAATGAGTGAGGAGAACAGGCCCCTTAAAGCAGGGGGGGATTTCTCAGGTAGGTGCCCTACAAGGCAGGTAGGACTCTAGTTCACGGGTGGGGAAACTGAGGCCCAGAGACATGAACCACTTGCCTGGGTCAGGCAGGTAAAGGGCAGAGCAGGGGTTTGAAGCTGGCACCCTGGGTACTTGGGCTCTCTCAGGAGACCCCAGCAGTGTCCACCCAGCTCCGGGTGCACCTTGGGTGGGGCTACACCTGAGCGCCTGCGGAAGCACCTGCCGTGGGTGCCTGCCTGGCCTGGCATGAATGGATCTGGCGTTTGTCTGCAGAAGGGCCTGAGGCAGCCCAGGGGCCTCGTCGCCCGCGTCAGGGGTCACAGCAGAGGCTTCCCCTGCTTGGCGATCATCTGGTCTGTGTTTGGGATCTCCTCTGCCTGTACCTCGCCTGCTCACCCCTGGACATCAGCCTCCAAGGCTCCCATGGAAACCTACTGCCACCGGCCCAGGCGGGGCTGCGGTCAGCAATTAGCTGGCTCAGGGCCCAGGGCCCAGGGGCTGCTGTAGAGGCACAGTGTCCCCTCCCTCGTATCCCCCATCCCAGCCACCAGCAGGGCGAGGAACTCAGCACAAGTTCCACTTTGCACCTTCAGTGGTAATTTCCTCAATAACATGTCTCAGGGTCTGGGGCCCACGGAAAGGGCAGCGAGGGGTCAGGGTATTGCCGAGGGCCGGGCTCAGCTCTGAGGTCCAGGAAGCCTGAGGTCACAGTGGCCTCAGCACCTGGCAACTCCGTGAGCTTGGGGAGGTGTCCAGGCCCTGCTCCCACAGGCAGCCACTGGGGGTCACGGGGAGATGGCGTGGGCCAGAGCAGAAGGGCCTCGGGGTGCAGGCAGTGAGGGGTGGCCTGGGCCTGGCTCTCAGGAGTGAGTCCCACGGGTGCCTGGCTCTCTCATCTCAGAGGGGGGCCTGCAACAGGGCTGTTTGAGAAATGTCGGCAAAGCAGCCAGCACAGGAGGCATCCAAGGATACTATTTTTTGTTGTTGTTAATCTTCACCTGAGTATATTTTCTCCACTGATTTTTTAGAGAGAGTAGAAAGAAGGAACGGAGTAGCGGGGAGAGAGAGAGAGAAACATCAGTGTGAGAGAGACACATCGATTGGTTGCCTCCCGCACGTGCCCTGACCGGGGCCAGGGATCAAACCTGCAATTTAGGTCCATGCCCTCGACAGGGAATGGAACCGGAGACCCTTTAGTCCCCAGGGCGATGCTCTAATCACTGTAACCACTGACCCACGCCGACCAGGGCAGGATATTGCTGTTCTGACGGTGCTGGGCTCACGCCTTTTGTCTGCTCACCCCCGTGGAGCACTGTCAGTGGAGGTACAGTCCCTGCCCCCCAAGGATGGGGCAGTGGCATCCAGTGACCAGGCTCCCATGGCAGGTGTGGCACCCAGTGAGCAGGGTCCCTGTGCTGGGGCTGGGATCACGATTACTCATTCTCTAGGCGTTACTACATGGCCCCTCTGGACTATAAACACATAGTAGCTGCTCAGTAAAACCGGCTCATGAATGAACGAGAAGAACCACAGCGACCCCCACCGTGCGCCGGCCTAGCTCCTGCAGCTCTGCGAGGCGCGAGGGAGCCGCCCGTCTCCCTGGGTGAGGGGACCAGAGTCCGAGAGGGGACGTCCTTCCTGGAAGCACATGGCAGCCAGGGGTCTGGGCGAGGTTCACCAGGCCCCAGCCCACTCTGGCTTCTACCACCCCCAGTGCTAGAACCGAATCCCCAGCCGACGGAAGGGACACCCCGGAGAGGAGGGGGTGCTTTACGCACCTGAGGAAGAGCTCGATGTGGACCACGGCCGGCGCGATCTTCTCCACCACGTCGGCGATGAAGTTGAACTTGTACCGCGGGCTGGTCAGCTGGTGGAGACCTACACTGGCAGGAAGAACCCGGTGCATTAGTGAGTCCCGGACACTGCCCAGAACCTGCCCAGGTGAGGGGGGGGCTACACGTGAGGCTCGTGGGCTCAGAGCCCTTCGGAGGGACCCCACACTCAGCAGCGAGGGGACACTCGGACACTGGGAACGGGGTTTGCTTACCCCAACAATTGTTAATGCTGAGCTCCTCACATCACTCACTGGAGGCTGCCAGGCCAGCCAGGAGGTTCAGAGAGGTTGGGACACTTGCCCTGCGCTGCACAGCTGTGATATGTCACTCAGACTGGATCTGAGCTTGTCCCCCTGGGACTGGCTTTCTGTCATATACAGCAGGACCCCGGCACAAGGAAACCGTCCCTTCCCTTTGCCAGTGCTGGCCTGTCCAGCCAGGCCTTGGGCTAGTGCAGTGACTGGCTAAAGGTACAGAGAGCCCCGGGGTCCTCCTCTTGAGCTGCCCCCACTGAGCACACTATGGGCCCCTCCTGGCCACTCCAGAGCCCCCATCTGCATTTAACTTGGCCGCACCCCAGCCTGACTTGCCAGGCAGCTCACAAACTTCTCTGGAACCTTCCCCGGCTCAGATTTCTGCTGCCGTCAGCAGCGAAGCTGCTGCCTGCTGGGACCACGAGCTGGAGGCCGATTGGTGGCACGAGGCCCAGACCCTCAGTCCCCCTGCTCAGGCGTGTGCCGAGGTCTCCAGGTCCCTGCCAGAGACCCATGCTATCTGGAACCCGAGCCACCCAGCGCTGCTCTCGGCGGTCCTGGGCCCAGAATGAACATGGGGCTGTGGCTCCACACGCCTGGGCCTGGCTGGGCAGCACCACGTTCCAGCTGTGTGGCTTCAGGCAAATCACTCAGCCTCTCTGAGCCTTGACTCCTGGTCTCAAAATGAGACTGAAGACCCCCCTGCCCCCACCCACCTGTGGGAACTGGGTGGGAATGGGACTCACACTGAAGGAAGCTCCCTGCTTCCCTGTCTGGGGGACACCACCACCCACCCCACCACCCTGATGTTGGTGAGCAAAGCGGGCCAGGCCTGCAAAGCCCAGTGTGGCAGCCGCTATTCCCCTTGATGACCTCCAGGAGTGACTGAGCGTCAGGAGCCAGGGAAAACCTAGCTTGTCCGAAGGGAGTGGAGGTAATGTGGGCGCACCCAGGAGGGCAGGCGCAGGCCCCCTGTCGTGCCCATGCCCATGCCCGTCTGTAGCAAACACAGTCCCTCCCCACATCCTGACTTATGCACCAACCCTTCAGGGGCAGCCAGGGAAGGCTCACCATCTTCAAAGTGGGGGAACTGAGGCTCAGTCAGAAGACCCCGTTTGCCTGAAGACACACATCTAGTGAGAGGATAACCAGACTCCTCCCTTCCTAGGGTCCCCTCGCCTCCCCCACCCAGTGCCCCTTGAGGCCCCGCCTGTCCATTAAGCCTGACCTGGGACTCAGGGCCAGAGGAGAGCTGGCCTCCGTCTCTGCGGCCAGGGGTGGCGAGGAGGGCCCGCCCCACCCGTCCTTCAATGTCTGCCTCCAGTAGCCCGTGGGCACTGCCCACGGAGGATCCCGCCTGCTGTGGTCAGCCGGAATCAAAGGCGGCCTGTCTGCTGTGGCCAGAGCCAGTCTGGGAGACAGGGACCACTGCCAGGCACTGCGGGCTCCTCATGATCAAATGGTGGGCAGCCAGGGGCCACGGTGCCCAGGAGCCCTCTTCCTAGAGCAAGGCCCCGGCTGGGTGAGTCTAAGGCTCAGAGGCCACATTAATGACTAGCCCAGGAGCAGCGGCCCCTCTGGGCCAGGGCTCTGTGCTCCCGGCACACGGTGCTAGGCATGTGGATTTCCACGCGGGATCACTCATCCTCTCGGCACCTCTGGAGGTGAAGCTGCCCGTCAGACAGCCCAGCGCCGCCCACCCGCCCGAGGCCCTGGGAACCGGATTCACGCTCTAGCTCCAGGCAGAGGGTTGGGAACCAGCCACGGAACCTGCTCCCTGTCGCCGCTTGTCTCCAACAAGCTGGTCCCCATCAGGTGACCCCCACGGCCGGGCCCTGGTGGACAATCCCAAACCCAGGCTGGGGATTTGGCAAGGTCTGCAGCTCTCCCATGTAAACGGGGGCTCAACTTATCCCAGCCCAAGGCTCATTCCCACTGTGCTGTGTTGGGGCTGGCAGCCCCGGGTGGGCGAGGCCAGGTGTCACCCCTCCCCACTCTGCCTGTCACCCCCAGTTTCTGCTCCACCACCCACCAAGATGCTCCAGCTTGTCCTGGGCACAACTCAAATCCCACCTCCTCCAGGCAGCCTTCCTGCAGACTTCTCTCAGTCAGAATGAGTGTCTCCCTGCCTGGGGCTCCTGGCACAATGCCTTGCCCGCAGCACTGACTCTCTCGTGCAATGTATTCAACCCATGAATGCCAAGCGCCCTCCGCGTGTGGGCCCTGTGCTGGAACAGGCCCTCGACCAGCCACGCACAGCACAGCGTGACCAGTGATGGGACAGAGGGAAGCCCAGGGGTGCCCCTGATCCAGGCCTGGAACAGCGCTCTGGGCAGGGGAACAGTGCATGTGATACAGCATCGCGCACGAAGGGACGTGGCTGACTCTGAACCGGGCCCCGTGTGAATACATGAGAGAGGGACATGTCTGGTCAGGAAACGCCACGTGACCACATGGCCTGACCCTGGGTCTCAGAGGCTCCGACGCCCAGGCCTGTCCACCCCCACTGCCTGGCCAGGTCCTGAGGGTCCGCGGAGTCCACACACTGCCCGCTGCTGAGGTCCTGACCCGGTGCCCGGAGAACTAGGCGGCACAGCGGCCTCTGCCGAGTGTCTTCTCCCGCTGTGGTCTCTGCAGAACACTTAAACCAGGCGACAGTCAAGTCTATATGTGATGTTTTCTTAAAAATTACCCCCTAAAATACCCTCAAGTAAAAGGCTAGCAGGAAATACATCAAGCAGTTCATAGTGGATATTTGGGGGGGGCGGGGTGTGTGTATTATGAGTGAATTTGTCTCTCATGGACTTCCCTAATTTTCTACCACAGGCAAATATATCTGAAAAATAGAAAAGGGAAAGAGGAAGGCCTGGCAGAGGGCCTGGGGCTGAGCTGGGGGCGGAAACAGGGAAGTCCCAGCACTGTGGCACCCTGTGCCCTGCTGGCAGGCGGGGCCCTGGCAGCTGCAGGGCTGCAGGAGCCCCAGGGAGATGCTAACAAGTTCTCCCCAAGGGAACAGGCGGGGCCCATGGAAGCTTCTGCAAATGCTTCAGAAGGGGGGGGATGGACTGAGGGGGGGAGGGGGACTGAGGGGGCCTCCTCTGACCAGCACACAGCAGAGCTGCAGACACCCCCACAAAAGCCATTGTCAGCCTAGTGACCGGGCCCTGTGTGAGCAGCTCCCAGGAGCACCTCTTGGCCCACTTTACATCCCAGGAAACTGAGGCCAGAGGTGAAGAGTGCTGGAGGGTGGGGGTGGGGACAAGCCTGGCTCTGGCCCCAGGTCCCATGGACCTCAGAGCCTGAGCCCTCCCACACCCCAAGACCTGGAGCACCCCTTGGGGCTCCCCCAGGTCAGCCTGCTGGTGACAGAAGCTCTGCCAGGCCCTGTCCCTTTAAGCTGACTGTGGGTGGGGGGAGTCTGGGGGGGCAGGGCCTGGCTCCTGTTCCTCTTTCCCCTGGGGATGAATCACCCGTGAATCAGGGGAAGGGAGGACTCGGTTCCCACCACTACTTTCCACTACTTTCCACATGAAAACCTCGGGCCCCATGGCTGGCTGGGAAGCAGACTGTTTGTTTATTTGGGGGTCTGGACAACCCCCACCCCCATCCTGTCCTAAGCCAGCACTCTGAAGTCAACAGTTGGGATCAGATTCAGCTGTTAGCATTTTTTTTTTTCTTTTTTTCCAAAAATAAACTAATCCGCAGCCCTTGGATGTTTCAGTCTGGAGGAACCTAACGCAGAAAAGCCATCAGGCCAGGTGTCCTGAGGCGCCCCCCAGGAGAGGGATGGCACAGCCAGGAGGCAGGAGAGATGGGGGCACGGCCGGCTTCCAGGAGGCTCGGGCAGCGCGGGCCTGGACGGGGGCTCTGCGTGCAGGCTCGGGGCAGTCACGGCCGCCATGGGGCAGACGGGGAAGCCGAGGCCCAGGCGCCCGCAGGGCCTGCATAGGCTCTGTACTGCACAACTCCGGACTGTCACGAGCAAGGATCACAGGTGGCCCACCTCCCCGGAGTCGGTGCCGTGCACACGTGGACGACTGTACGCACCAGCGCCCCCCAGTACATGATGCGTGGAGCCCAGCCAAGAGCCAGTCGGAGGTCCCTGCGCCTCTCCTGTCACCCCTTACAGGGACTCCCCTGTCACCCAGTGGTCAGCTGTGACCTGGGGAGGCAGGGGCCACCTGCAGATGGCCATGAGGTCCTAGGCTGTGCCCACCTGTCCGCAACACTGACCACAGCCCGCAGACCCGACGGCACCTTCTCAGCAGCGACCTCAAGTAGCTGGGGCCCAGGTCTCGCTTAGAGCTGCAGCCTCACCTGCCCCTCTCCGCTCTGTGCCCCGGCTGCTCCCCTAAGCACACGTGCTCCTAAGTGTCCCCCTGCCTTGGCCTCTCCAGGCCCAAGGGGAACAGGAGCCAGGCCCTGCCCCCCCAGACTCAGGACAACAGCCCAGGACAACACCCCCCCTCTGGGGAGCCTGCCCTGACTCAGCAGGCTCAGTGACCCATCTCTCTCCTCTGGGCCCCACGGCCTGTTCCTGAAACGGTCCCCGTGGCCTGGGCGCCCCTGACTGACAGCAGGGAGCAGGGAGAGCATAAGTGATGAGTGAAGGAGCGAGGGGGTGCAGAGATGTTCTCCAGGGACAGACGAGCGGTCCCAGGGCCCCTCCACCGCCCAGGCACCCACTCCTAGTCCCCACCCCCATAGAAGGCAGTCTTTGAAGCCCCGGGAGCTTCCTCCTGGGTCTAATTAGTTCCCAGTCTCTATGTTTTTCTTTCTCTTGCAAACTTCCCTGTCCCCAGTGAACCTTCTCCCCCAGCCAAGGACAGTGGCTTTAGATCCCACCACAGAGCAGCCTGGGAGGGGGGCAGGCGGTGGTGCTGTCTTGGACCTCAGGCCCCAGGCTCCTGTCCCTGGGACCCAGGCTTCCCCGTCCGGCCACGCCCTGGCGGCTGGGCTGGGGGCGGGGGTGTAGGGCATTGATGGTTTCAGTGAATTCTCACAGCAGCTCTGCAAGGCAGGCGTCGCCAGCCCATTATTCAGGCGAGGAAGAAGGCTCAGAGGTCATGAGACGAGACCCACCCAAGGCCCACAGCCAGGTCCCTTGACCCCTGCCCCAGGCTCTTCCCCCAGTCTGTGCTGGTCCCTGGCCAGTGTGACTGGCTGCCGGGCCCCTGGGGAGCTCAGCCCAGCTGGTCCTGGGCTCGGGGCCAGCCTGGCTCCTCTGGCTCTGAATTCCATCGGGCTGCAGCCAACCCCATGGAGGCGGCCCTGCCACCAGCCTGTTTGTGCTTTATCCAAGTTTGTCTGCCGCCCACCCCTTAAAGACCAGGCAGGGCTCCAGGACACCCACAGGGTCCACCAAGCCACTGGAGCCAAGGTGGGGTCCACCCGACCCTCCTCCTGCAGGAAGCCCTCCTGTCCTGACTGGCCCATCCATTGATTCTTGGGTGAGGCCAGTGGAATGCTCTCAGGCACATGGCAGGCCTTACCCCCCTCCCCCTGGAAACACCTCTGCTCCACTGCCCCTTCCTTCCTTGACCTCCTCTGCTTCACGCTCAGAAACCCCATTTATGTCAGAACATCCACTCGTCAGGTTCATGTTCGTTCGCACGGATGCGCTTGAGCCTTTACGCCGTGCAAAGCACTCTTAACTCATTTCCTCATTGACCGTCCAAGGAGCCAGTGAGGAGGGTACCACTGCTGTCCCCATTTCACAGGTGATAAAACTAAGGGCAGAGAAATTAGGAGGCCGGCAGGGTCCTTCCATGAAAGCGGTGGAGCTGGATTCGACCCTGAGCAGCTGACGTGGGGAACGGAACTGGGTCTCGGTCCTGGCCCTGCCCGTGGGGTGCCGCGGGAGTAAGCACACAGTAGGGCAGGCTGTGCACCTCACAGTTCCAGCACCACCTGCCCCCCTGCAGCACACCCGGTGTTTGTTTTAGGGGACACACATCCACATCCTGGCCACAGCCTTGCTGCACGGAGGACGAGGGGTCTCTGGTTTTATTCTCTTACCGGATTGCTCAAAACTCTCACCTAAACCCAGCAGGAGGCCACTTTCTCAGCTGCTGGAGGCCTGCCTGGTGTGTGGAGTCCCAGACAGGAATCGGGGGGACCCAGGGCAGCTCGCTGCACCTCGCTGAGTTTATTCTTAGAAAGGGCCCTGCTAAAATACCGACACAATGTGTACATAAGGCTTCATGAGCCAGGAGAACTGGCACCAGGGTGCCCTGGACCCTGGTAAATCCTGGTGGCTTCTCTCCCTCCGGCAGGACCCAGGGGTTCACTCAGCTGGCTGCCCGCCCACTCCTTTGCCTAGTCTGCAGGAACCCAGGCCTCCGAGAGGCCAAGGGACCCTCTGCTTGGCCTCAGTTTCCCCAGAGCTCCCAGTAGCTGGTATGAGCTGGTGGACAGCAGCGGGCGCATGTCAGGCAGAGCACACAAAACCAGGGGTGGAGCTGGGCACCCTCAGGTTCCAGCTCACCCAGCATGACGCTCAGTCTGGCTGTGTCAGGGCAGCTCTGCTCAGCCCCAAGGGGCTGGGTGTCTCCTCCAGGCTCCTCACACATGGATTTGGAGGCGAGGATGGGGACCTGGCTTTGGGCCGGGTGGGGTGGGGCTGCAGGGGCTTCAGAGGCCACGGAGGGTTCCCCGCCAGGCTGGCGAGGTGATGAGCCATACCCTTCCGATGACACACACACAGCGACACGGCCACTGACCACAGACAGCCACACACTGCCGGGCACTCATCGCGAAGCCCAGCCTCCCACTGGACACCCTCCATACCAGAGCCCGAGCCAGGGCCTGACCTGAACTCACCACCACGCCTCTCTAATCAGCTCCTCCAGGGCACCCCATCCACCTGCCCTGGCACTGCCCCCAACCTCCACCCCCGTCAGTCCTGAGGTCCTACTGTCCCCGGAGCCTGCCCCCTCCCCCCATGCAGGGCACTGGCATCTGACTGCTGGTGTATCCATCGTATACACCTGTTATCCACAAACCTTCCTTGGCCCCCACCCCGCCTGAAAGATGGGTCACCCTCAGAGCTCCTCCATCTGCACCCACCTACGCTCAGCATTTCCCGCCGTGCTCCTCTGCACAGGCTCTTTGTGCCCACCCCTCCATGCTCGCTAGATGCCACCTCCTCCAGGAGCCCTCCGATTTATCCTTCAGCTGGGTTGTCATCTGTTCCTCACAACATGGGGTTGGGGGTTCCTCGGGGATCTGCTAGGGGTGGTGACAGTGGGCAGGAAGCAGAGGCCAGAGCGCACCACGCCTGTAGGTGGCATCCAAAGTCTGCTTGGTCCCCAAGGCCATGGGAGCCATGGCTGGGCTTTCGGAGGAAGGGAGAGCTGAGTCTCATGCAGAGGTGCAGGGGCAGGCCGACCCCGGGGGGTGCCTCGGGATCCCAGCTGCACCTCCAGGCCGGCGTGTGGAGCCCAAAGGGAAAGCAGAGGGTGAGGGTGCTTCCTCGGCCGAGCCCTGGCTGGGGGGCAGCTGCGCAGCGCCCCGGGCCTTCGGCTGCTCTCTGGCTGGACTCCTGGCGCCCAGTGGCCCTGGCGCCGGCAGCGCAGCAAGGGCCAGAGGCTGCAGCTCGGCCCTGCTGCTGGGCGGGGAGGGAGAGGAGCAGGGGAGGCGTCATCTCGCCCGATTTGCTAAGAGGATTAAAAATCAAAAGCCAACCCAATCTCTAAGTAAATAAAGCTGAGCTGTGGTAGGAACCTGCTCCGGGTTGCACAATAAACGCTGACTATTAAATGCCACGTTGTAAACGGCCCAGGGCTCTGAGTCCCGCACGCGCTGCGCGCCCACAGGCCTGTCGGTCTGCAGCTGAGGCGGAGCAGCTGCGGTGTCGCAGGCTCTGGGGTGGACCTGGAAGCTCTTCCCGTGCAGACCCTCTGAACACCTTCGTCCCGTTTTTACTGTCCCATTCCAGAGCTCTGCATCCACGTCGCGCAGCAGCGCTGTCTCCCCCGAGAAGTGGTGAGCCCCCTGCCACTGGGGGTGTGCGAGGGTGGTGGAAAGGGTTGTAGGAGATTCACACATCACACGGCGGCCCACAGCACCTACTGTGCGCCAGGCACAGCAGGCAATAAACAGACCAGGCCCCTCCCCTGGGAGGCTCAGTCTGGTGAAGAGGGAGAGAAAACACTGTCAAAAGGTGGCGTGGAGGCCCTGGCTGTTTTGGCTCATTGGTTAGAGTGTCAGCTCTCGAACTAAAGGGTCCTGGATTCAATTCCAGCCACGGGCACCGTAACTCAGCTGCAGGCTTGATCCCCGGCCCCAGTTGGGGCTCGTGTGGGAGGCAACCAATCGGTGTGTCTCTCTCTCCCCTCCACTCTCTCTGAAAAGCAATGAAAAAAATATTCTGGGATGAAGATTAAAATAAAAAAGGTAGTGTGAGGGTCTAGAGAGGACCCCAGGGTGCACTCATGGGGTTACTAGGCACCGTGGTCAGGGAAGGCAGCCCAGGGGCCCCATGAGGGTGAAGGAATGGGAATTTGGGGCAGCAGGCACAGCATGTGCAAGGGTCCTGAGGTGGGAAGGAGCCCGGCCTGGCCGGAGCACAGGGGATGAGACAGCGTTCAGGGTGGGAGGGGCCCGATGGCAAGGGCACTTGTGCCTCACGGTAAGTGTTGGGGAGCTGTCGAGGGGGTCCTGCTGGTGACGGGTAAGGCAGGTTCAGCAAGGTTATCCCGGATGCTGTGTGCAGAAGTGATCAGAGGGGGCAGGAGAGGGTGGGGATGAAGGTGGAGGCCAGCGTTGCCAGGGCAAGTAGGGGGGATGGCCGGCTGGGGGGTGTTCAAGGTCGAGCTAAAGACTCACCGTGGATGCGAGCCAAGTGCCAAGCGGAGGAGCAAAGGTGACAAAGGCTCTTGCCTTTGCCTCAGAGACTGGTCCTTCCTATGCCATAGACATGCCCACGGAGTCAGGGAGAGGGTGAGTCCTCGTGGTTGAGGACATGGCCAGCTGGGACATAGGACTCCAGCTCAGAAGAGACACAGGGGCTGGAGACAGGACCTGAGTCACCAGCACCTGGCTGTTTGAGGACAGGCTGGGTGAGGACAGAGCTGGCAGGGTTTCGGTGCGGAAAAGCTAGGGATGGGCGGAGCCTCACCCGGCAACCCCTGGCCAGGCCCTCAGAGGGCAGGGAGGGGGACACTCCCGGTGACCCTCTGTGGAAGCCAAGCAGAATGGAGCTACAGACCCAGGCCCGACCCTGACTCTGGGCCTCAGGACCCCACTGTCCCCCAGCTGCAGAAGGAAGCCCGGGACCCCGGACAGTGTGGATTTCAAAGCCTGCCAGACCGGAGGCCAGGCCTGGCTTGGTCACTTCCTGTCCCACTGACCCCAGACGAGTTGAGTCACTCACCCTCTCCCTGACTCCGTGGGCATGTCTATGGCATAGGAAGGACCAGTCTGGGAGGCAAGTGAGACAAGGCCGGCGAGAGACCTGGCCGCGAGGACTCCAGGGAAACCTGAGAGGTGGCGCCCGTCGGCACTCACAGGCCCCTGGACCTGTCAGGCCCCCTGCGGCGAGGCCTCCCCTCGCTCTCTGGCCCCAGCGAGACCGTCGGCCTCAGCTTTGCCGCTGTCCCTCCTCCCACCCTCTGTCTGGAGCCCCCACTCACCTCCCACAGCTCAGCACAGGAGCACCCCTGACCGTGCAGGTGAAACAGCTGGCGGACGCAGCGGTGGTCACAGGAGCACTAGTGCACGAATACCTAACGCCTGCTGAAGCAGAGTCCCCCGTGTGTGCTGCGGTCACCCCACTTTACAGACAAGGAAGCTGCGTCTAAGGAATGTGTCTAAGGCCGTTACTGAGTAGGAGGCACCCCGGGGTGACCCTGCCTCTCATGTCCCCACTAAGCCACCTCCGGACCTGTCTGTGGTCATCCGGTTAGCTCCCTCTTGCCACCTTCCCATGTGTCTTCCCTGCCCTCTAAGGCCCCACCCTGAGGCCTCCACCTCTTGGATCCGTCGGCACAGCCTCAGGTGAGCCTGCCAGTAACAAGCCCCAGAGCAGACAGGCCACCCACGAGGGGCAGCGGGCACCCATTAAATGTCAGCACCCATCTCTGAGATATCCAGGGTCACCATGCTCTCACCCCCTGACCTGGGCACCACCTAAACCCATCTGGCACATCACCCTCACTGCCTTAGTGCCCTGCAATGACTCTCTAAACAATCCCAGTTAATCTCGGTTGATGCTTCCCAGACTGGGCACCCTGGAACCCTGGAGTGGTTCTGCACTGTCCCACTGCAGGGACAGTGTTCACATTCCCAACCTTTTTGGGCCTTGGGAAACTTATTTTCACGATACCAGACATTTGGGGAAGCCTGGCCTATGCGATGAAGTCTAAGCTGCCAGCACAATGCTGTGGCCACTGGTCATCCCATCCCTGCCAGCCTGCCCAGCTGGGTGTCACACACAGGCATACACACACACACTCATGCACATACAAAGGCACACACATGCACATATGCACACACAACACACGCACATGCACAACACACATCCCCTACGCACCAGCTGCCCGGCATTATTTGCCCTCCCCACGTGCTCAGCACACACAGCCAACCTCCCCCAGCTGGTTCACGGGGTCCCCTCTTCCCAGACAGCCTCTCCCTCTGGCTACTTGGAGGGCATGTCCTCAGCTGAGGTGTCCCTCATCCCTGAAGGCTCCCTGGCACCGAGGCAGCCTTGCTCATGGTAGTCTCCTCCTCAAGCCCCAGGCTGAGGGCCCACACAGGCCTGATCCCTGAACTCAGGGCCCAACATAGGGCACCTGCAAATACCTGTTTACCCACTGCCACTGGAGCCCGCCTTCCTAAGCGGTGCCCTAAACAAGTAAGGGGGACAGCGGGACTTTCTAGCATTTTCTTCCATGCACAGGGTCAACTCGCGTGGCAAGAAGCAATCCAGGGCCAAGCCCAGGTCAGGGGAGGCTGTTCTGGGGTTTGAAGGGCCTGAGAAATCCCCTACCCCAGCCCCTCCTCACAGAGCCCCACCGAGCGAGCCCCACGCAGTCCAGACCCACGGGCTCGCTCACCATTCCCAAGCGGCCCTCTCTAGACACGCATTTTAAGTGCAGCTAAAAAGAAACAAAACACTGAAAGTGGCTCAAAGGCACCAGACTTCAGATTTAAGGCCAGAAGAGACGGCTTTGCACCCCACTCCCTGACAGCAGGGATCCGCCAGCGGTGGGAAATGAGATACAAGAGGAGGGGAGGCCCCGAGGCGGGGGTCAGGAGAGCAGCGGGGGTCACTTCTTATTTCCCTGACCCTGGAGACAGCAGTTTAACCTCTCTGGGCCTCAGTTTCCCCACCTGGAAAACCAGAGGGCTGGCTCGATGATTTCCAAGGGGCCTTCCAGTGGTGACCAGGGGCTGTGGACGTTGAGGCCCCTCCCTAGCTCTGGGCCTCAGTTTCCCCAGGAGAAGACTCCGCACCCCCCCCTTCCCCCCCCCCCCCCGTCCGTCTGCCCCAGCCCCGAGCACTTACCCAAGGGGCAGGCCCCCTTCTGCAGCTGGCGCACGGGCGTGCCCGAGAGCTGCAGCGCGCGCCGGCTGGCGGCCTGCAGCGCGCACACGTTGGCGTAGGTGTGCCCGTCGGTGCCGCAGACGGCGTGCGCCCCGCGGCAGCGGCACAGGCCGCGCGCGCACTCCAGGCTCTCGCCGCACGGCGCGTCCAGGGCGCTGCCGCAGGGCTCGCCCTCGCCCGCCGCGCACACCAGGCAGCAGTTGCACAGGTCGGGCACGTAGCCGCCGGGGCAGCGCGGGCTCGGGCACCGCGACACGTCGCAGCGCGCGGGGCACGGGGCGGCCGGGAGCTCGCGGGCGGCGGCCAGCGCGGCCAGGGCGGCCAGGAGCAGCGCGCGCGCCCGCATGGCGCGGGGGCGCGGGGGCGCGGGGCGCGGGGGCAGCGGGGCGCGGGGCGCGGGGGCGCGGGGCGCGGGGGCAGCGGGGCGCCGGCGGCGGGTCCCGGGACGGGCGCGCGGCCACGTGCGCCGGCGGCTCAGGCGGGCGGGTGCCGGGACCGCAGGGGCATGACCGGGCCTGAGGACAGCACAGGCGCCCGTCCCTCTGGGCCGACAGTCCGCGGGCGGCCGGCCCGACCGCATTTAAAGGCCAGGCCGGCCCGCCCCCGCTGGAAGGGGCGGCCGGGCCTCTCCGCCGGCCCCGCCCCAGCCCCAGCCGGCCCCCGCCCGGCCTTCCCCGCCTGGACCCACCCAGCGGCGGCAGGACGGGGCCTGCCTGATGGGAACCCCTGCGATGGGCATGCTGGTGGCCTGGAGGGGTGCGAGCCCTCGGCAGCGGGAGCTACCAGGGTGCGGGTCTCAGGCGCCCTGAAGTCCCTGCCAAGGACATGCCCATGCCCAGGGCTCCAGGGACCTGAGCGGCTCCCCCTCCGCTTGCACAGACCCTTCAGCTCCTCCCCCTGCCCCCCAGGCCTCCTCAGCACCGGGCCAGGACACGCACCTCAGTGGCTGGACGGATGTGCCTCTGGCCCCCACCTCCATCAGGGACAAACCCTCGGGAAGCTCCTGCCGTGTGTCCTGACTCCCTGGGTCTTTTGAGCCCGGAGGATTTGCTCTCCCAGGCTCTGGTCCGTCAGGGTCCACAGCTCCGGGCCTCCCTGCCGTCTCATAGGACTGTGGGGAGCCCCACGGAGCAGATGGTGGGGTGCATGTTGGCTAGTGCTTTATGCCTGGCACACAGCCCGCGAGAACTGGGAGCTGTTCCATTGCCCTTATTATTCCGAAGTCTCTGAAGGGCCACTTCCTGCCCTGGAGGGCCCCAGCCTGGTGACAGGGATGTGAAGCCACTGTGATGAGGGCTGTGGGGCGAGAGGAGAGGGCACAGCCCCCGTGGAAGGGGAGTAGGGTTTGGATGCGGTGACGGGAACCGGGGCTGGCGGAGGACAGACCAGGAGCTGGCCACCACCTGCTCACCTCCTGCTCAAAGGCTCCAGAGGCAGAAGCCAGTCAGAGCAGACCCTCATTCAGCTGAGAAGATGGGTACACACACCCGGAGCTGGGGCCTCCCCTTTTCTGTCCCGAGCCCCTTGGCCTCCTGGTGAAGTCTGAGGAGCTCGGCTCAGGTGATGTGGTTTAAATGCATGAAACGAACTTGCACAGCAGTACCAGGGAAATGATGCGATTGAGGTGCACTTAGTACAACAAGTAAACCCACGATGCTCACCTGGGCTTCGTTAAAGACAACCCCTGGCCGGCGGTGGGATAGCGGCAGGACTTCCAAGCTGGGAGCAGAAGGCAGTTGGAGGTGCTGAGCAACCACAGTGTGGTGTGGAAACGCCTGTGCCTGCCCTTGGTGACAGGGTCACAGGTGCACCGTGGCTCAGACCTCTTCACCACTGAAGGCAGTGCTGAGTGTGAGGTGGGGTGTTGGTGAGAGTAAAGATGTTTGTTCACATCCAAGTTATGGGCGCATGTTAGGAACCTCTGCTCAGAGGGGGAAGAGGGAGCGGGGGGTGGGATGATCTGAGGGAAGGAGGAGTGGGCCTCCTACCCCTGAGGGCCCCGGGGTCCTTGGAGGACGGGGCATGCCTTGCCGAGGTGTGCTGGAGGCCCGGCGTGAGTACCCATGGATACGCGGGAGGCAGTGGCTGTGAGCCTGGCGAGGAAGGGAAACAGGTAGCTGGGTGTGAAGGGGGCCGGGCTTCCCCTTCGATGAAGGGCAACAGGACACGCATTTCAGCATTGAAAACCTGGAAGTGCATTTTGCTTTGAAGGTGTGGAGTCTTAGGCCTTTCTTTGGAATAACCCTAAATTCTGGGGGGTGGGGATTCCAGGCAGGGCTGGGCCAGGCCTCTTGCACCCCCAGCCAGGCTCCTGGTTTGAGTCTCCTGCAGGGCAGACTCAGGCCTGCAGAGCAGAGGGACTGGCCCACAGGTCCAGGACAATCTGTGGGGGGCTTGATGACCCAGAGCCGGCTCCTGGAGGGGGCACATGGTGCAACAAGACACCCGTTGCTCAGGGCAACGCTTTTGCTCACCTGGATCCTCCAGTGCCCAGGAAAGCGGAGGCCCGAGCAGGGTCAAGAGCTCATGTTTCTTCTAAACCTTTCTTGCACAGATGGGGAAACTGAGTCTCTGAGAGGCCAGGACTGGCTCGGGCCGCAGACCAGAGCCCTCTGAGACTGCCCGGGTGCTCTGCGTGCATTATTGGACTCAATATTCATGCCCCTTGGGAGGTGGGTGCTATACTCCTTAGAAGAAGGTTCTGGAAGGTGAAGGCCACCGCACGAGGCAGGCTGGGGCTCAGAACCATGTCTTTCTGCCATCAAGTCCAAGCTCTTCCCTCCAGCCCACACTGCCCCCCAACGGTCACTCCATTTGCTCTTTACCACGGCCTTGCAAAGGGGATATGTATTCTTCGTACGGATGGGGAAACTGAGGCCTGAGTGAAAGGACACATAGTAGCTTTCCTTTCCCAGCTGGAGGCCTGGCACAGTCCCCGGGAGTCGCCTTTGTTCTTCCCGGACACGTGGCTGGGCTCACAGAGGCTGCAGCAAGCGTGGGCTGGACGGGGGCCAGGAGTGTTCTGTGCACTCGAAAGGGAATCGGGTTCCAGAATTGGGGCGGCTGCGGGATTAGGAGGGAGCAGCGCCCCCTGCTGCTCCGGCTCCCTCCTGCCTCTGGCTCAGCAGACCAGGCTTCGCCTCTGCCGCGCAGGGTTCCCCTTACCCTGGGATCCGCACCTGTCCCAGAGCCTGCGCCTCCTGCCAGCGAGGAGCCGGGAACCCAGCGGCGCCCAGGTGATGCCAGCCAGGTGGCATCCTCCTGCCGTCAGGGCGCACCGGGAGCGCGGCTTCTGCTGGGCGTCCAGGCACGGTGCCGGCCCTCCCCCATGCGACCCAGCCCGTTCCCCAGCAAGTGCAGGAGGCCTGTCTCACCTGCACACTTACCATTCCCCTGTTTATAGTCACTCCCCTGTGTCCCCACCCGAACATTTAAAGAGGAGGGGAGAGAAACAGAGCAGAGCTGAATGGAGTGGTGGGAACATGGGGGAAGCCAGAGGGGAGGGTAATAGGCACATTCTTGCCCCGGCTGGTGTGGCTCAGTTGGTTGAGAATCATCGCAGTCATCCAGAGGTCACGGGTTCGATTCCTGGTCAGGACACATACCCAGGTTTCGGGCTCGATCCCCAGCAAGGAGCATACAGGAGGCAGCTGATTGATGTTTCTCTCCCTCTCCCTCCTCTCTAAAATCAATAAAAATATATATTGAAAAATATTCCCTCTCTTTTCAAACTTACATTATAACAATTTTAATGTCTTTTTTTTTTTTTTAATCTTCACCCAAGGATATATTTTTTCCATTGCTTTTCAGAGCGGAACGGGGAGAGAGAGAGAAAGAGAAACATCAGTTGGTTGCCTCCTGCACATGCTCCGACCAGGGGCCAGAGATCAAGCCTACAACCAAGGTACATGCCCCCTTGGTTAGAATCGAACCCAGGACCCTTCCATCTGTGGGCCGACACTCTAACCACTGAGAAAAACTGGCTAGGGCACAATTTTAATGTCTTGAAAGTAAGCCTTTCAATCCCAGAAATCAACATAATTTCAAATAATAGGCCATTGTGTGTAGTTTAGTCTAATTTGTATGGTAAATAGTTTACAATAACTGGACTCACAAGAACAGTTTAAAGTGATTGTAGAGATTTCAAAGCATCGTTTAAAAAAATACACATTCTTGTCACAAGATGCTGCCTTTTAGTCTGTGCCCATAAATTTCTCTCTGAGGCTCCTGGCAGCCAGGGCAAAGAGGGAAACATGAGGCCCAGGTGATGAAAACAAGCCTCCCCCAGCGGCACCCCCACCTCTGCATGGAGCTGGACAGCACAGGACTGCACCCTGGTCCTCAGGTCACACTCCCCAAACTCTGGGCAGGCTCTGCCCTTTGACCTCCTTTCCAGGCCGGGGTTCATGAGGTCACAGCTTGCTTCACTTCGGGGACCTTCAAGACCATCCCCAGCCACACCTTGGTCTGAGATAAGACACATCGTCTGACATTAGCGGATGACTCAGAGGGTGGGCCTGGCTTAGGGTCGGGGTGGGAGGGGTGGTGACTGGGACACACTCTGTCTGCAGCCCTCCCCTTGGCGCTCACCACGCCGAGAGGGGACGTGCCTCCTTACCCCTGCCCTGCCCAGGCCCTGGCCTGCAGGAGAGGGAAGGTGAGTGCAGCAGCAGCTGGCGGGCATCCCTGCTCTTGGGACCCCGTGAAGTAGGTGCTATCCCGACCCCCATTTTGCAGGTGAGGCAGCCCAGGCACAGAGAGGTGGAGTGACATGCCCAAGGTCCCAGCCCAGGACTGGACCCTTCCTGAAGTCCGAGGCTCAATGTCTGGAGAGCTTGGAAGTGTGCAGGGGCCATGCAGGGGCCATGAGGCAAGGACCTGGGGGCGACTGCCAGGAGCTGGGTGGCCCCCAGCTGACAGCCTGCAGGAAAATGGGACCTCAGCCCAGCTAATGTGGCTCAGTGGTTGAGAGTCGGCCCATGCTCCAAGAAGTCATCGGTTTCATTCCAGGTCAAGGCACATGCCCAGGTTGTGGGCTTGATCCCCAGTAGGGGGCATGTAGGAGGCAGCCGATCGATGATGTTTCTCTATCATCGATGTTTCTCTCTCTCCCTCTCCCTCTCTCTCTAAAAATCAATAAAATCATATTTTTTTTAAAAAAAGAAAAGAAAACAGGTCTTCAGTCTTACCACCGAAAGGAAACGAGTTCTGCCAAACCCTACACCCGGAGCCCCTATGCCAGGCCCGTTAATATGGGCTGGCCTTGACCCGAGGGAACTGGGAGACAATAGGCGTGTTGTTCGCAGCCGCTGGCTCGGTGGCTGTTTGTTTGCAGCACAGAGAACAGAAGGTGGTGAGGGCTGAGCGAGGGTGTGGTGAACTCAGGGGCGGAGGGACCACGTCAGGGAGGCAGCGGGCAGGTGGAGGGCACAGTGGCCTGGAGAGGAGGAGGCGCCCGGCCACCCTGCCTGCTGGCCGCCCCCTGCCTTTTCTGGGCATTTCCTTAGGTTCTGGGAGCAGCATCACAGGGGGTGGGGCTATGCCACCTCCTGGGCACAGACACTGGACTAGGGGAGCTTCATGACTTCCCAAGGCCCCTGAGCTGTTAGAGAGTGGACCCAGGATAAGAGAACAGCTAATGTGATCCCAAAGTTCACGCTCTTTCTCCAGCACCATACTTTCTTCTGTTCCATGTCCCTTTTATAGACGGGAAAACTGAGGCCTAGAAGGGGAGGTAGGCTAACTGATAACTGAAGGTCCCATTGATTGAGCCTCTACTACGTGTCGGGCAAAAACCACATGTCTAATTGTGATCACACACACCCTTGGAGGAGGCAGGATGATCGATGTCCCCATTGCACTAAGAAGAAAGGCCCAGAGAGGTTCAGTAACTCGCCCAGGCTCACGCAGCGAGCGGGCCACAGAGTTGGGACTGGAGCCCAGGCGGGGGCACTCATGCCTTGAGTACAGAAGCTGCTTTGGAAGCAGCCGTGCTGAGGCTCAGACCAGGAGGGCTGACAAGTAGGAGGCCGGGAGGCGCCGCGGGCAGGGGTGGTGTGGAGGCCCCCGCTGACTAAGGTGATGTAGTCAGGGCCACGCGGCGGGCCGAGAGGGGGTGGGCCGTTTTCCTTTCTCATAAAACAACAGCCCTTAGTTTTGAGTGAGTGCAGCCCAAGCTCTTCTTGGAAACCACCCCCACCCACCCCAGCCCCCGCAGGGGTTGGACCAGAACCTTCTCCTGGACCAGAGCGGCCTCTCCCATCTCCAGCCAGGCGGCCAGCCCCACCCACCTGCTGACTGTGTCGCTGTCCTGGGAGCTGCTTGGCCTCTGTCTGCCCTCTGAGGGCCACCAGTCTCTCAGCCTCTGGGGGCCCTCTCCATCCTTTCCAGAGCTGGAGGGTGGATTCCTGACAGCACTCTGGCCACCCAGGGTGTCAGGAATGGCAGGCTTGGCAGGAGTGATGGGCTGGGGTCTGCAGGGAGGGGCCCTGAGCTGTGTCCCAGAGTCCTAGGTGCCTGCTGGGCTGAAGACGAGCCAAGTAGGTAGCCCTTCAGAACTGAGAGCGAGGAGGCCGCCTATGGCACTCTGGGGCTCCCCTCAAAGCTGAAACGCTGTTAATGGGACACGACTGCACCCAGGTACGGTACAATCCCCGAGTGGTCCTGTGAAGGAGCTTCCTCCATCCCCATGTCACAGGGACAAACGCCTAGGCTCAGAGAGGGGAAGTGACTTGTCCAAGGTCACACAGCCAGCCCTGTTTGTGGGGTGGGAATAGCGAAGGCTGGGGTCACGTGGTCACAAAGATGAGATGTTCTGGCCAGAAGCGCCCCCCCCGAGGCTATAGGCCCCACCAAGTGTCTGCCAGATGCTTGCACACCTTCAGGGACAGGAGCCCGCCCCCCCCCCCCACCTCCGTCTGTTGGCAGCCCTCACCCACATTACCCCTCTCAGCCTGGACCCGGGGCAGAGCCCCCTGGGCAGACGCCCCTGAGCACCGCCCCTCCGTGCCCACCCTGAGGCAGTATCAAGCTCTGGATACCTTTTTGGAAATGCTCCCCACTCTCCCATCAACAGGGGCCTAGTTTCCTGTCCTTGATCATGAAATTCAGGTGGGACTGGACCAAGCGCCAGTCAAAGGTAAACCCTGATTGGCCGAGTCCATCAGTATATCCTGCCCCCCTTCCTCAATGATTGGTTTGGGGGGGCCCTTTAACCAATGAGAGCCAACTCCATGTAAGGAGCCCTTTGCGCAGCTGTTTCCTTCTCTTGACCAGACTCTCCCTGAGCGTGGGAACCCGGCAAAGCTGCGACTGGCAGCCCCCTGATGACCCTAAGGGTAGAGTCTGACTTGAAATGGAGGCACCTGAGGAGTGGAACTGAGAGGAGAGAAAGCAGGCTGGTCCTGAGCCTGGATCATGCTGTTCCTGAAGCTGTTCCTTCTCAGCTCTCAGTTAATCGAGCCGGTACATCCCCTGTCATGATGAAGTCGGCTTGATTTGGGATTCCCGTGGTTACTTGCAACTTAGACTGGTGTACGGGGCGGTGCCCAGCCAGACCCTGACGATAAACAGACTCATCAGGGGAGGTCAGCTGGGAGTGGTGGGGATTATAACCTACCACTTACAGAGTGCCTACTATGTGCCGAGCACTGTCTCCTTTGTGCCCACACTACAGAGTCCCCATTTTACAGGTGAGGACCTGAGACTACGAGAAGGGAAAGGGTTCACCCAGGACCACACAGCTGAGATTGGAACTCGAACTTGGTTCTGACTCACTCCAGAGCCTGTGCATTTCCCTCTGCCCAGGAGGCCCCTCCCTGGGCGCTGCATGTGCCCTGGAGCCCAGAGCCTGGTCACACTAAACATCTGGAACTGGGGGGGCCATGGGGCACTCTGGGCGGCACCTGTCAGGGAAGCAGGGGCCTGGGCGTGGCCGCGGCCGGGGCTCTGCGGGGAGCACACAGTGTGACTGTCTCCAGGATGCAGCCAGATCCAAACCCAGGTGTTCAGGCTCTGTCACGCCCTGATGTGTGTCTGTCAGGGCCCCTCCACCGCTCTGACCCTCGGGCTCCTCCTTCTAATGGGCACACTTGGCTGCTGCCCTCTTGTGCAGTGTGTCTCTCAGCTGCTGCCAGGGGACCAGCTGACCGGACGGGAAAACGGGCCCCTCACAGCCCCTCAGCCTGTATGCCACCCTCCCCCGAGGGCCTGGGGACTAAATGCGCCCCATGCCCCCCATCTTGTGGACAGCGGTCTCTATCTTAAACACACGAGCCTCCACCCACCTGTCATCTCTTTAACTCTCACCCACGCCCCCCCACCAGCCCCACCCTCTCCCTCCTTCCCAAGCCCCAGGCTCCTCGGGGGGGCCATCCTGACCCGGGGCCTGCTCCCGGTGCTCCCCACCACAGCCTTCACCCCCCATCCTGCCTCCGTCCCCGCTTCACACCCCCTCTCTTGTCTCACCAGGAACGGCCCCACCTCTGAAACCTCAGTTTCTGACACACCTGTCACGTTGATTTGAAAAACACAGCAGCTTTGTTAGAATATAATTCACACGTCACACAAGTCGCCCTGTGACAGTGTGTGGCTCAGTAATTGTCAGTATATTCAGAGTTGTGCAGCTGTCACTATAGTTAATTTTAGGGCATTTTCCTCATCTCCCAAAAGATGTCCTGGGCCCACTGGCTGCCACTCCCCAGGTCCCAGGTCCCAGGTCCCCTTCTCCCAGCCCTGGCAACCGGGAACCTATTTCTGCCTCTACAGATTGGCCCGTTCTGGCCATTTCACATAAACAGAATCATTTGTTATTGTTGTTTGCTTTTCTATTTTATTAATTAGAAGCGCAAGTTTCCTTCCCACCAAACCCCAGAAATAAGCGCCTTGCACCGCTGAGGGCCCCCTGGCTGCAGTGTGGGTGGGGCAGGCCGGCGAGCTGGGGCTGGCGCATGGGCTCGGCCTCGGGTGCCAGGCCCGGGGAGGAGCTCGCACTTGATTCCGAGCCTGATGGAGGCCTGGGGAGGGAGCCGACTGTCCTTGAAGGGTGGACACTGTGTGGGTAGAGGAAGAGGCCAGAGCTAGGGAAGGACAGTGGCCCCACAGGCCTGTGTCGCCAGCGGTGCCCAGCATCAGGCTCGGCCCCCTCATGGCACTTTGAGCAGCAGACTTGATGCCCCTCTCACCCTCGTGCTCCGGGCGACGCTGGGATGGAAGCCCTGCGCGGGCGACGGTGGAGGGCACGTGAAAGAGCCCGCGGCCTGTTCCCGCCCGGCCGCGGCCGGGCCCCGGAATTTTCCTGCGCTGGGCAGAGACACCTGACTGTCACCCGGCCCGGCCTTCGGGGTGGCTTTGTGCAGACACAGCACTTCCCCTCCTGCTCTGGCCCTGTCTGGGTGACCTCACCCCTGAGGCATGCCCCTCCCCACCCCCGTCCTGAGGCATGTGCAGGGCTCCCCGTGGGGCCCTCTGTATATTAACATGTTTCAAGGGTATAACTTTTATAGTTATTTTAGAGCCTTGTGTACGTGTATGTGCTTTCATGAATGTGCATGTGTACATGTGTGTGGTGTGTGCACTGCAAGTGCATACACACGTGTACGCACTGTATGGTGTGTGCATTGTGCGGTGTATGTGAGCACATGTGTACACTGTGTGTGGTGTGTGCATGCACACCTGTGTGGTGTGTGCATACACATGCATGTGCACTATGTGTGGTGTGTGCATGCACACCCATGTGGTGTGTGCATACACATGTGTGTGCACTATGTGTGGTGTGTGTGGTGTGTGCATGCACACCTGTGTGGTGTGTGCATACACATGCATGTGCACTATGTGTGGTGTGTGCGTGCACACATGTGTAGGTGTTGCTCTGCCTGGTGTGTGTCCATGTCCAGCTGCAGTCACTGTCTGGCCCAGCGGATGTCCTGGTCCCTGAGGCCCGTTCCCAGGACAGGATGAAAGCTCTTCCCAGACTTGCGGTCCCGGGATTCTTTCTGGGAGGAAGGGGAGTGGACAGGGGGCGCTTGCGGTCTCCTGCATGGGCCTGGGATCCTGCGGGTAGTGCTGACCTCGGCTCCCCGAAGGTTGGGCCCCGGGGGAGACAACTTGCTTTTCCGGTTATCCCCAGGGGAGCAGAGCATGGCAGGGACTAAGAGAGCATCTGCCTCTATTGTACAGGTGGGGAAACTGAGGCCAGGGCGGGCATGAAGTGTGCTCAAATCGCAGACCCAGTGAGCAGTGCCTGGGGGCACGGCATGGACTGGGGCCCCCACTCTGCCTCCCGGGCACACCCCTGCCCGCCCCTGCAGTCACCAGCCTGAGGGGTCTGTAGGAATGAATTCGACATGAGCCCTGCCCTCAGGGAGGCAGGGTCCAAGAACATGTATTGAGCACCACTGTGTGCACCAGGACAGGCAAAGGAACATGGTTTCAGTCTGCGTCCAGTCAGAGTCTGTGCTGAAAGCGCCTTGAGGCCAGGCGCCCAGTCTAGGTCACAGCTCTGCCACTCGCCAGCCGTGAGCCCAAGGGAAGGATCCGACCATGCGAGGCACCGTCTCCTCGCCTTCATGGTGGGGGTGATGCTGCTGACCTCACCCAAGGGATCGCAAATGACCACAGGGCACTCGGCACAGTGCCACCCAGACGTGCTCACCTAACAGCAGTCATGCCACCTGTCTGCTGCTCCCCGAGGTCCTGCATCACCTGTCCCCACCCCCAGTCCCCATCCTCTCAGAGCCCAGGATCCCCCAGCTGGCAGGAAGCGCCTGTGTGATGATGTCCCCGGACCTGCTGACACAGCCACTCACTCAGGCAGTGTCCCGCCCTGGTCAGGAGGGGAGGGTGCGGGGACTTCCCCACACCCAGGGGGCTCTGGCTGTCACCAGCCTTGTCAACTCTTCTCCCTTTCTGGATCTCAAGTTGGGAAAAGTAACTCTTACTTTCATACAACCTGTTCATTGTTAGCAAAATTATTATTACTGACTGTGTCTAATAACAAAATATCATTGAGGATCATTTAGAGGGTAGGAAAGAGTATACAAAAAACTTTTTAAAAAGTCACCCCACCCTGGCCGGCACGCTCAGTTGGTTGAGCGTCACCCCGTGAACTCAAGGGTGGACGGCTCCAGTCCTGGTCAGGGCACATGCCCAGGTGGTGGGTTCAGTCCCCAGGCCGGGTGCACGCGGGAGGCGACCGATCGATGTTTCTCTCTCATCGATGTTTCTCTCTCTCCCTCTTCCTTCCTCTCTCTCTCAAATCAATAAAAACATATGTTTAAAATGTCACCCCACAGTAGGATAAATGGTGGCCCAGAAAAAGGTGTGTCCCCATGCTAGCACCCAGAGGCCTGAGCATGTGGTCTTCTGTGGACGAGGGTCTTTGCAGGTAGATGTGAGGACCTCAACACGAGACCGTCCGGGATTGGCTGGGAGGCTCTGAACCTATGACAGTGTCCCATGAGACACAGAGGACCAGGCGGAGGAGACCACGTGAGAGGCAGAGACGGGCGAGGCGGCCACAAGCCCAGCGACATCTGGAGCTGCCAGGAGCAGGGAGAGGCAGGGGGGACCCTCCCCGGGGCCTCTGGAGGGACCCTCCCTGGGGCCTCCAGAGGGAGGTGGCCCTGCTGACACCTTGAGCTCAGACTGCTGGCCTCCGAGACGCTGAGAGAACAAATTTCTGTTGCTCTAAGTCACCGAGTTTGCAGTAATTTGTTTCAGCAGCCACAGGATATGACTCCTGACCCCGATCCCAACAGTCAGGGTGGGTCCTCACTGATGTCCGCGTTTCTATCCTCAGCCTGGGTCTCGGTGTGTGAGTGTGTGTGTGAGTGACTGTGTGAGTGACTGTGTGAGTGTGTGAGAGAGTGTGTGAGAGTGTGAGAGTGTGTGTATATTATGTAAAGATTGGACTGACAAATCTTGCAGTATTTTCATTTTAAAAAACATTGTTTAGCCCCGGCCCGTTTGGCTCAGTGGCTGGAGCGTCGGCCCGCAGGCGGAAGGGTCCCGGGTTTGAACCAGCCAAGGGCATGTGCCTCAGTTGCAGGCTGGACCCCCGGTGCCAGCGAGGCACATGCAGGACACAGCCAGGTGGTTTGTCTCTCACATGGATGTTTCTCTCTCTCTCCCCCTTCCGCTGTCTCTGAAAAGCAATGGAAAAAAATGTCCTTGGGTGAAAATTAAAACAACAACAAAAACATGTTTCACAAGTATTTTCTCATTCTGTCAAATAATTTTGGCAGAATTTGCTTTTTCCTGATTGTAAAACATATACTGAAATACATGTTTACTTCGTAAACTTTGGAAGATGCAGAAATAAACACATAAGGGATAAAAATTGTGCTTGACCTGCTAACCGGACGTAAGGACCACTTTGGTTCCCTTTCAGGTCCGTGCGCTGGTCCAGATGCTATCGGGACCTGTGAGGGGCACGGCCGCTCTGGACAACGATTCGGCCCTGCCGCCCCACCCCCCACCAGACGCCAACGACAACCTAACCCTCCGCCCGGGGCACCCCCGCGCCCATCCCAGAGAAAGACCTGTCCCGAGAGGAACCTGCAGAGACACTGGGGGCAGCTTCCCTCCACCAGCCTCAGGTGACGCGCACCACGCAAAGGAAGGATCTGCTGTCACCCGGGTGGGTCTCAAAGGCATGATGTTGATTTAAAAAGTTGCTCTCGCCCGTCACATACCGTCTAATTCCATTTCTAGAACTATTCGGGACTGACAATCACAGAGCAGGCTGGTGGCTGCAGTGCTTAGGGACCCTGAGGGGTGTGACTGGGGGAGGGGTGAAGTTGGGGACGCTGAGGGGGTGTGACTGGGGGAGGGATGAAGTTGGGGACGCTGAGGTGGCTGTGACTGGGGGAGGGATGAGGTCGGGGAGCAGCCTGTGTCTTGGTGGCACCGGTGGCTGCACCAGTCTACACTCAGGATATACGACATGGGACCACGAGCACTGCGATAGCGGCAGGTCCTGGTTTCCAAGGGCACTGTGGTTACATACGAGCAGTTGTTGGGGAAACATGGGGCCCCCGTACTATCTTTACAACTTCTTATAAATCAGTAATTATTTCAAAATAAAAAGTAAAAAAATAAAAATCCTGCCAGGAAAGCAGAAGCCACCCCCCGGCATTCCAGGCAGGTGATTAGCCCGGGGACACGGGTCCCACAGGGACCAAAGTGCAGTGAGGCTGAGCCTGGAGCCACTCCCGCCCCACTGGACCTCCTGGGGCTCAGCTGGGTTTATCAGCCCCGCCAACAGGCCAGCAGCACCTGCCACGCGTTCCCGACTCCGCGTCGCTGTGCCGCTCTGTTCCCCAGCTGCAGGTCAAGGGCCCCCACGCAGCGGTCACATAAACAAACCGTTAGCAAGGTAAGCAAAGTGTCAAAACACACGCAGGTGACAAGGAGGCACCAGGGACACATAACAGCGCCCGCTGGATCATGTCCAGGCTCCAATGCCAGCCCGCCCCCCTGCGACGGTGACCGCCCGGGGGGTACCGGGGACACGCCACCCTGGCAGCCGCAGGGGAGGCCTGGGTCCTGCGCTTCGTCCAGGAGATGCCGCAGCCCGTCTGCCCACCCAGCGCGCACGGTGGCCCGGAGCAGGGATTTCAAAACACACATTTATCACCCACGCAGCCTGGCCAAGTCCTCCGCAGCAGGGAATCCAGCAGATAGATGATGGCTGGCCCATCCTCAGCGGAAACATACACAGTAATAACTCACCCCAAAAAAACCCCCACAAAAAATCACGGCCCAGGAAACGGGAGCTTAAGGGATTTCTGAAAAGAGGAAAGAACATTCTGTTCAGCGCAGAAACTCTCCACGTCTTCCACGGGGCTTCGAAGCCCTTTCCCAGCCTCACGGGTCACACCTGCCGCCTGTCCCAGAGATGGTCACACCTGCCGCCTGTCCCAGAGATGGTCACACCTGCCGCCTGTCCCAGAGATGGTCACACCTGCCGCCTGTCCCAGAGATGCGCGGACCCTCCCCCAGCCCCCAGCCCCGGAGCCGGGGCTGCCTGTCTAACTCACATTGTTACACTGCTTTGGATACAAATGTTGCCAATATCTCTCCCCTGTCCTGGCTGGGGGCTCTGGCCCAGGTGTCTTTCCCGCAGGGCCGTTTGTAACAATGTAGCCAGGCCTCTCCAGCTCTCCCTCTCCCTGTGGGTGTCTTGCTGGGGACGTTCTTCCCACCCCCGCTCATGAAAACACTCTCTTTTTTTGTTAGAAGTTCACCTTGTTCCTGCTTTCCATGCTTTGTTTTTTCACCTCATAGCAGGGACTTTGAGGAGGTTTCTAGGTAGGGACACCATTCCACAGGGGGCCCCCGAGCGCCCGCCACGGGTGGCTAAGGGATCCGCATCAAGGGCCCGCGCGTGGGCTCATTCGGAGCGAGGCTGCCTGCTGTTTCCTGGGCAGCTATTTGTCCCTGCTCCAGTACTGCCCCGCATTCACGAAATAATTTTATAATGAACCCCGGGTCTGACAGGGCAGGCCCCCCGCTCTCCCCTCCTCCTTGGGAGAGCTGCTGTCCGGGCCTCCCGTTCCGCCGCGTGCGTTTCCGAGTCCCTTCCTGCAGTTTCTCACAAACCCTGGGGGATTGTTTTTGGGATTGCAGGAAGCCATCCGTCAGCCAGAAGAAAGCTGACATCCCCATCATATTGCTGCCCTGCCCACGGACACGGTCCACATTGGGTTGGATTTATTTCAGGATAACTCACACATTCTCCGTGACATTCTAAAGTGCGCGAGTTTAGAGGCTACCTTTCCTCGCCGCGGCTCTGTGGGGACGGGCTGACTTTTGCTCAGCCTTCCCAGCAAACCAGCGCTTCTGTCTCAGGGTTTCCTGTGTAAACAGTCGTTTCATCTGTGTATAACATCTGTTTGTGTCTTTAACAGCCCTTCGAGTCTGTTTCTGTTCCCCTGGTTTGCTGTTTTCTGGGACCTGACCTCCAACGTGACCTTGCCTGGAAGTGGTGGAAGCCATGGGCCTTGCCCTTGAACTTACGCTGACCTCTTCTTAGGCCCCACAGCTAAATAGGGGAGGAAAGCCTGTTTGCGGCTGAGGCAGCCGTCCTCGCTCCTGGGAGTCTTCATCACACGGGTGGGCACAGAGGATGGGGAAGGCTTTTCCCACGTCTACTGAGACGGCTCTGGTGGGGGAGGGTTCCTTTGATCTGCCCCAGGGGTTGGCTGGAGACTGGGACGAGCTGTAAAGAGCCTGGCGAAACTCCCAGGTGAGCAGCGGAGCTCACAGCCAGGCCTCCTTCCAGCCTGGCTGGTCCTGCACAGAGGCCGGGCAGAGGTGAGGAGACCAGGGCCCCTCTAACCTGGCCACCGGCCCTAGGCCTGCCCTCCGAGGGGTGTCCTGGAAAGCAGATGTGCTGTGACTGGGCCGAGGTCAGGGCCTGGCCAACCTCAGACTCAGCTCTCAGCCCCAGGATCCCGCCTGTGCCGGGAATGGGTGTGTCGGCCTGACCTGGGCTGAGAGGTCTGCAGTGTGCTGGGTCGTGACTCCGCTCCTCCAGGCCTCCTGCTGACCCCTGGCCTCCCTGCAAGCCAAGGCAGGGCCAGCTCCAGGCGCAGGATGGGGGTGGGGTGGGGGAGTGGAGTGGGGGCGGGGGGAGGGGGCATGAGACAGGGCTGCCCCCAGGGTGGGTGGGGGTGGAAGGTAAGTAGAGAGGAGCGTCCCAGGCCTGGTGAGGAAACTGCCTCTGCTGCTGCCCTGGCCCTGGAGCAGAGCCTGTTCCTGAGCCTGAGACACTGGGTCAGAGCCTGAGACACTGGGTCATAGCCTGAGACGTCGGGTCTCCCTCCCTTGGCTTTCTCTGGAATCCCAGCCCTGCCCTCCCCCAGCTTCACGGCCCCCGAATGATAGGCCCCCAAAGAGGTTCTCTTACCCTGGAGGTGAACCCACCCTGTTCATTCCGGGAGGGATGCCCCAGTTTCCTGGAGACACCCCAGGCCCTGTATTTCTTCTTCCCAGGACGCCTGTAAACCCAGCCCAGAGACAGAGGTTGTGAAATCCGGGTTTGGTTCTGGCTGGGCGGTGAGGGCTGGCCTATTGAGCTCAGCAGCGGGCAGACAAGGGCCATGCTCGCTGCTGAAAACGACTACCCTGGGGGAGACTCCAGAGCCCCTCCTGCCCTGAGACCCAGGCCTGCCTGGGGCAAGAATGCCCCCTGCTCAGTGAAGGCTGCCTGGCTCAAATGGCACTGCTGGAGGGTGGCTGGGAGCCTGGGTCCTGATGCCTGGCCTCCCTCTTCCCCTAACTCCTGCTGTGGAAGTTCAGCCTCAAGGCTGTGAGCTTGGACTGTGGAGCCTGGGAGCCTGGGAGCGTGGGCAGGTGGGCAGGTGAGGGTGGAGGCCTGTGGGGAAGGGCCCCCAGGTGTGCTGCTGAATGTCGGTCCATCAGGTGGGACTCTAAGCTGCAGGGACACCTGGGCTAAGCCTTGGTGTTTGTTATCTGTGCTTTGTAACCAATTATCACAAATGTAGCAGCTGAAGATAATGTCCGTTCATTATCTCGGTTTTTGTGGTTCAGGAGTCTGGGCCGGTTCTTTGCTCACTCTCAACAGACTGTAATCCAAGTGTCATCTGGGCTGTGATTTCATCTGAGTCAGCCCTCCTTGGTTGCTGGCAGATTTTAGCTCCTTGTGTTTGCAGGACTGAGTTCCCCGTGGTCTTGAGGGCTGCTGGCTGGCACTGCTCAGCTTCTTGCCAGGTGGTCCCTCCATAGGAAGGTGACACCATGACTGTCTGCTCTGTAGGCCACAGGAAAAGTTCTGTGACCTCACCCTCTCCCTGCAGGGAAGCCTGAATCTTCTTCTAAAGGGCTCGCCTGATTAGGACAGGCCCACCCGGGATTAGCTTTCTTTGGAGTGGTGCAGTCAACTGATTAGAGACCTTAATTACACCTGCAAATTCTCTTCACTTTTCCATAGACTGTAACCTAGATATTCAGTTTCACCTACACGGAAGGGAAGGGGATTATAAAGAGCCATTTGAGAGTCTCCCTTCCGTCTGGGTCAAAGCTGATCAGCGTTTTTATCCCTGTTCTCACAGCCATCCTGGTGAGTGTAATATACCCTGGGGGGAAATGGCAGGTGGTCCTCTTCATAGTCTGGCAGGAACCATTGCCCCCTTTTACAGATGAAACAACTGAGGCACACAGAGGGCAGGACCCTTGGCACGTGAGGGGTGCCATCTACTGGGTGCCTTGGGTCACACCTGTCAGAGAGAGGCAAAGCCTAGCTGCACAGCCCCCCACCCTGCTGCCGGCAGACAGGTTTCACCACCTGCACAGCCTGTGATGAGTGCCCCTGCCCAGGCCAGGGAAGCACAGCTGACAGCTGCTAAATTCCCCCTACATGCAGCTGGGATCACAGAGGGCGCAGACTGGAGCCTAGGGGGCACTCTAATGCCCCCAGCACACTCTCAGGGTCACCTAGACACACCTCTCTGTTCACGTGGGAGGCCCTCTGTGGTCCTCTTGAACCCCTCTGCTGAAGGGGAACTCGATTCTCCCTGAGGTTCCCCCATCTCCCATCTCTGAGAAGTCTGTCCCGGAGAGAGCTCAGCTTCCCCCCGAGGCACCTACCTCCTTGGACTCACACTCACTTTTCGGAGGTGATGGGGCTGCAGTGGCTCCACAGTGATGATGATGACAATAGATGCTGTGCATCCCTGGGATAGTCACAATCCCTCTCTGAGCTATGGTTTCCTTACCCAAATCTGAGGCCAACCTGGACAGCGTCAACATGTACTCCTCAGATGAAGCCAGAGCGCAGGGGGTGGAGACAGCCATGCTGAGTGGAGCTCAGCACCTCGAAGTCAGGAGGGGGCGCTGTGTGACCCGGGGGTGGGCGCTTCCCTTCTGTTGGGGGAGGTGGGTGGGAGAGCCTCCAGGGGCCCCAGCAATGAGTGTGATTTTATGCCCGGCCCAGGGACTCCTCCAGGAGTTCCCCCACGTGGCCCAGCCCTGCACCGGGGCCTGCAGGCGTGAATGAAGTTGGCACACAGTAGGTGGGCAGGGAGCCCATGTGGGAAGGTGACTGAATAGATCCAGCTGAGACACTGGTGCCTCCTCCTAAAACCAGGCCAGCTGGGCTCCGGGCTGCGTGCCCATCAGTGCATAGGGCTGAGTGCCTACCATGTGCCAGGCACATGCCCATCTCATGCCCACTCTGCTGAAAAAAGAGATTTGGGGGTTGCTGCCCGGGGCAAAGTAGGACTGGACTGGGAGCCTGGGGCTCAGCCTGGCCTCTCCCTGCCTGCTCCTCGCCTCGGCCACAATTAGAGGCTGGCTGCCCAGCTCTGTGCACCCACTCTGTGCCCAGCACACGGTGTCTCTTCATTCTCAGAAGGCTGAGGTACAGTTTGGTTATAGATGAAGAAGAGACTGAGGGTCTGAGCGGTTCAGTGACTCGGCCAGTGGCCAACCTTTGGTTCAGGGTCCCGCAGCCTGCGGTGCTGGCGCTCTTCCTGCAGCAAACGTATCACTGACAGGAAGCAGGCAACTGTCAGCCCTGGAGCCGACCCGCCCGAGCCGAGCCAGCCAGCCGCTCAGATCCTCATTTCAACCCCGATACGGGGCTGTCCGCCTGTGTTGTAACAAACCGGGACTCAGAGAAACACCCCCCCTCCCCACAAATCCCACAGCCTGGGAGCGAGGGGCTTAAGCCTGAACCTAGGGGTTGGATGATCGAACCCCCCTCTGGACCTCCAGGTCTGCTGCCGAGAGCAGCGGGGTCCCGGAGGCCGGTGCCCCCTGTGGACAGGGGACGAGTTTGTGGAAGGTCAGGGAGGGCATGGGTTCCAAGGCCCACGGTGTCTGAGACGGGTGGTCTTTGGATGGCCCGCCACAGGTCCCACCCACTCCAAGTGGCTGCAGGCCTGGGGTGCTACCTGGCCAGTGGGTGACCTCAGGGACTGTGGCCTCGGGGTTATCATAACGGGAACTTCCTCAGGCCTTCGTGTTTTCAATTACAGTGCGGCCTCCTTCCCACTTCCAAACCCAGCCGCAGAGAAGGCAGATTGAGGTCAAAGTTAGACGGTTTTCCAGCAGCTCTACTGGGACCTGTTCCTTCACCTTGGCCTGGGTTCTGGAAAGCTCTCTGCTGCCCCCTGGTGGGAGAAATCTGGGGGGTTCTGCAGGCCCCCTCGGAGCCAAGCAGGTTCTGGGGCTCCAGGTGCCCCAGGAGCAGAGAAAGGAAGATGATGGATCTTCCCTGCCCCCTCCCATGGGGCCTCTGGGCTCTGCCACCCCTCCTGGGTGCAGGACCAAGGACTGAACCAGAGCTCTGCCCACCGGTGAGTCCCTCTCCAGGCCTTGGTTTCCCCTTTTGTTAAATGTGGGTGTTGGGAGAGGGGAGTGAGGAGTGACTGTTTCATGGGTACAGGTTTCCTTGGGGTGATGACATTTTGGACCCAGACAGAGGTGGTGGCTGAACAGCATCATGAATGACAAAGTGCCACTGACTGGTCACTTGAAATGGTTCATTGTATGTTATGTGAATTTCGCCTCATTAACGAAGCAAAAGGGGAGCTCAGAACAGTGCCGGGCGTGTGAGAACCACCTGGACACGCCTCTCCGAGCCTTGGTGACCCTGCCTGTAAATCAGGGAGAGAATTTAATGGGAATGCCTCGATTCCTGCCCTCGGCCACTTGCTAGGGAGCAGGCGGGGAGGGAGGGGGTGGGCAGCCCAGGAGTGGACCCCACACATCCCTCCTGGCGGCTGGCAGGGCACTGCAGTGCTCCCTGCACTGAGCTCTGGAGCTCTGCCCCTACCCGCCTGCTCTGTGGCAGTGGGCAAGGCACCTGCCCTCTCTGGTCCTCTGTTTCTTCTGCTGTAAAAGGGGGACCACAAAAGTCCCGGCCTCACAGGGAGGTTGGAAGATCCCACAGAGCACACTGCCCGACACACAGCGAAGGCTCTGAGAAGGGAGGAGGGGAGGGACTAGCTCAAGGCCACCCCGAGAGTGGCTGGCAGGGGACCTGGTCTGGGTCTGTTGGACCCACAGCCTCCCCAGTTATACCTGAGGATGGGGTGCAGCAACAGGTGGCCCCAGGAGGGGGCCTACAGACTTGAGGTGACTGCAAAAAATATTTATTGCTACTTGGCCCCTTCCTTTATTTCCCAGAAAGTGAGCCACCAGGACCCACTCCCCAAGGACAGGCCCTCAGGGCGGGTGGCCAGAGGCCAGCCAGGGTGCCCGTCCCCAGCTCCGCTGGGGGGCCAGGCTGATCCTGCGGATGTTGAGCTCGGAAGCGAAGGTCCTGGCCTCCTGGTAGAAGAAGAGGGACTTCTCGCGGTCCAGCAGGAAGTGGTGGTAGATGGTGGCCAGGCGCGTGTAGATTTTCATCTGCGCCTTTTTGTTGCCCAGGTCCACGGCTGCCGCCAGTGCCAGCTGGTAGTACCCGGCCGCGTCGAACGGGTCCTGCTGGGGGAGGGGACCACCAGCTCACATTCACTGACCCTGGGCCGGGGCACACGTGGAGCCCATCTCCCCAAAGCTGCTCCCATGCCTGCCATCATCGTCTCCACCCCACACTGGTCACCACACCGCCGGAGCCTGCGGCAGGCGGGACCCCGTGAGGCCAGCGACAGAGGTGCCTCTGGACTCAGCCCCTGAGTGTTTTCCTGGGAGGAGCCCACCTGCTCCCCTGGGGCTGCCTGAAGGTGGACTTGGGCTCATGTATGGGTCGGACCTGGAGGTCTGCGGGGGTCTAGGCCGGCGCTTAGCTGCCCCGGGTGTCCCCCGCACTCCGGAGCCCACTGTGTCTCCCCCTTCCCACCCGGGAGCCAGGGACTGTCACCCTGTCCCCTTCCCCCACCCCACCGGCTGAGTGCCTCTTTACCCCTCAGTCCGGGGCCTCTGACCCTCTGGAAGACATCTGTAGTCTCCCCCTGGGCTGAGGTGGGGTCTGGCCACTGTTCCGAGAGCCCCCTGCAGGGCCCACCCCGGCCCAGGGCCATTTCAGCTCCTGTCCTTCCAGCACCTGTCCACACTGATGTGGGCATGGCCCGGCCCTTCCTCAGGCGGGGCCCAGCTCACAGCCACCCAGCTGTCACCTCTGGAAGCAGTCCTTACTATTTTGACGGGTCGCCCCCCCCCCCCGACACCCACCCCTATTTCAGAGGCAGCTGTTCCTGGCCCTCCTGGGAGCTCTGAGCGTCTACTGACCTGGCAGGTGGAGCTTCTGGGGTCTGGGGTTCACTGAGACTGAGGACCTGGACCCAGGCCTCTGGGGCCTGAGTGCAAACCCCCCTTCCCCCCTCCCCCCGCCTCCCCTCCCCGCGCCCACCTTCAGGTCGTAGAAGATGATGTCCCCAAGCACCAGGTACACCTTCATGTAGTACAGCGTCTCCTCGTCGAACTCCAGCGGCGAGCTGCAGAGCGAGAGCGCCTTGAGGTAGAAGTGCTCCGCCAGCTCCCCGTGGCCCAGCTGGTGGTGCAGGGCGGCCAGCCGGTGGTAGGCCACCCGCTCGTTCAGACGGTCCCCTGGGGACACGGGAGGGCCACGCGTGAGGACATGCTGCATGGGCGGGGGGGCACAGGCCAATCGGGAGCACCCGGCCAATGCCGCCTCAGAGCTCCCACCAGGCGCTTCCTGTCCAGAGACCCAGTTTTCCCACCTGTAAAGTGGGCCGAACCATGCCTGCTCCCCGCCCACCTCGGGGGTGTGGCGAAGTGGAGGGTTTGGAGGCCCCAGCTCTGAGCCTGCACATAGCCACCTGGATGGGGTGCCTTGGTTACTATTTTTGACTAGGAGACCCCAAAGGTCATACAGCCTGCAGACTGGAGGAGTCCACAGCATCCCGGGCCAGCCTCTCTCTCCCCTTCAGCCCCCACCCTCCCGACCTCAGAGGCAAAGGCCAGGGGCACAGGGCTTACCCACGGTGATGCTGAGCGCCAGGGCCATGTGGGCGAACTCCAGGCCCTCCTGCCGCATGCCCAGCTCTGCCAGCAGCGCCACCAGCTTGTTGCACAGACGAAGCTCCGCCTCCTTGTTCCCTGTGGTCACCGTCAGGGGCAGCGCCCGGTCCTGCCCATGCAGGTGGGCGGGTCAGGCCTCCTCCTGCCTCGGCCTGCCCACACCCAGGACTCTCCTCAGAGCCCCACATAGTCCTGGGAGCCGCCCACCCCACTGCCCCATTGGATCCTTACACAGCTCTGTCCCCAAGAGAAGGGTCAGCTCAGAGAGGTCCTGACGCCCTAGGGCCACCTGCCATGAGCAAGCTGGGGTGTGACCTGCAGCTCATCTGTCTACACTGCATAACCCAGACCAGCCTTCCCCTCCTGGACAGTGGGGGCTACCCAGGAGGGTCCAATGCCCCTCTGTGCTCCGAAAATGCCAAATCTGTCTGAACCCCGGGCTGAGCCGCAGGCCAGGAGCTGGGCCGGCAGGAGGGGAGAAGCTGCCCTCCCTGGAGGGCACATGAAGATGGAGCCCTGTGCTTCTCTGAGCCTGTTTCCTCATCTGTGAAATGGGGATGCATGCCCAGGGTTGTTGATGATTGGGGTGCACACTGCAGCCTGAAGCTGCCGGTGACCTTTAAACAGCACTTCCTTTCTCTGTCCCTCTAGGTTGGGGTCGGGGGTTAGGACATGACCATCCCAGACAATGCACGGGGTGATCCTGCCTTCTGGGAGGCCTCTGCCCCACTGCACCTGGGCTTCTGCCCGCCCAGGGACCCCCACTGGGCTCCCGCATCGCCCCTGGGCCCTCACCCTGTAGAAGGACACAGCTTTCTCCCGCTCCCACGCCCCGTTGAAGAAGATGTCTCCGGCTGCCTCGAACAGCTCCAGCCCCAGGTTGGGGTCCCCTGTGTACAGGGCTGCATTCTGTGCCACCTGCGGGGGTGCGGGACCTCTCATGAGACCCAGTCTCTAGCAGGGCAGGTGACCATCCCACCTGGTGGGAACCTCCCAGCCACCTCCCAGCCACCTTGGGACCCTTGAGCTGCAAAAGCACGTGAATGGGGGCCCTCTTCCCTCTCACACACTTCAGGAGGGACTGGTCCTGTGCATGTTGAGGTCATGGTCACCCACTGGTGTCCCTTGAGGAGGCTTGTCCAGGTGAGGCCCCGGAGCCAGCAGGCGTGGACTGCTGAGGAGCTGGGCACAGGGTTCAGAGCTGGCCCCGAATTCCATGGCCTGCTCCAGGCTCACAGGGGTCCACATGCTGGCCCCTTTGCCTCCACTACTTTCCCTCTGTACCCTTAGCACCCCTGGTGGCATGTCTGCCCGCCTGTCCCACCAGAGGACTAAGGCTGTCAGCTTCTCCGCTGGGTCCTGGGTCTGGCACAATGCCTGGCACATAGTAGGTGCTCAACAAATACAGCTGACTGAATGAGTAGACTAGCCCCTGCCTGCCACCCATACATACCCTACTGCTTGCAGTCCCCAAACCTGCCACCCTCCTGTGCGTCTTACTCCTGGAATACACCCTCCTCAATGGGCACCGGCCCCCACTCATTGCAGCTCCAACCAGCCTCAGTGACCCCAGACGGATAGAAACTTACCCTCCGGCTCCTCTCTGCACCCCGATTCCACCACAGCCCCAGGGCCCCAAGCCAGCATTGTCTGAGGGAGGCGCCTTTCCCCGCAGCCACAGCTCCTGACCTGGGAGCCTCCACCCGGCCCAGGGGGGTTCACAGCAGGCTCTCAAAAGGGAAAAGCCTCCCAGGGACTGCGGGCCTCCCAGCGTCCCCCGCACCTGGATGTACAGGTCCACCAGCTCCCTCTGCTGGAGGAGGTAATAGATCCTCCCGGCCTGCAGCCAGGCGTAGGCTTCCTTCTCCTTCTGCTGGAGGTCGATGAAGATCCCCAGGCTGCGCTTGGTGTAGTCCAGCGCTGATTTGTAGGCCCTGAGTCAGACAGGATGCTCAGGACGAAGCCCCCAGGCCGCCGGCGCATGGGAGGTGCCAGGCTCTTCCCAGGGCAGGTCGGGTGACAATGGGCCTGGACTGTTGGGAGTGGGGACAGACCCTGCCCCTCCCAGGCGGGTGGGAGAGCTGCGTGAACACGAGCTGCACAGCTCACGTGGCAAAGATAAAGGAGGCTCTTTGGAGGGAAACATGGGCGTGGCTGGGAGGGGCGCCCGCCTCCCACAGGCGCCTGACCTCCCCGGGTGCAGCAGGAAACATCAGCACTGGGCAGAAATTTAGAGATTGTCTAGGCCAGAGGCTCAAGAGCCACCCCGAGGGCTGTAAAATGCAAATGGCAGGGTGCTGCTCCCCAAGTTTCTAATTCTGGGGTGAGGCCTGGGAATGTGCATTTCCAGCAAGTCCCTGGTGTTGTGGATGCTGCTGGTCCAGGGGCCACTTTGAGAAGCACTGATCCAGGGCACTGGCCCGTTGGTTATGCTGTGAAACTGAGGCCTGGGACTGGCCTGCCAAGCTCTGTGGAAGCCGGCTCCTTCCTGCTCTCCGTGAGCCCCACCCCGAGGGGCACGCTGGTGACGATGCCAGGCCCTGCATGCTGCCTGCTCTGGGTGTCCCTTTCCACACCCGGGGAGGAAGCTCAGAGTGGGCTTCACGAGGGACACAGGACCCCGAAACCCTGGGGGGAGCCGGTGGCGAGAATCCTCCGAGCACAGGTGGCTGCTTCCCTACGGGAGCTGAGCTGGTAGGAGCCGACTCGGGCAGGCACAGGGCAGCTTACAGAAGCCACCAGGGCAGAGAGCAGAGCCCAGAGACACAGGCTCTGCCTCCCCTGGGAGTTGTGCAAACAGGGGGGCCGAGGACAAGTGTCATGGGACTCCTGTGTCACGGGCATTAATTAGTGCGACCCCCAAGGCAATGGTCCCCAAGGAAAGGCCCCCCGGGAGGCTGCCCAGCGTCCTCGTGACCCTTACGCTTCGTGGGGCCGGCGCTCACCGCTCAGTGCCCAGGGAAAGGTAGAGCTGGCTGATGGTCTCCAGGAGCTGCCCCTCCAGCGCCTTGTCGGCCACTCTTCGGGCCAGCGAGAGCTGGAACTCGTGGTAGACCACGCACTGGGCCTTCCTGGGCCTGACCGTGCTGTAGAAGTGGCACAGCCGCTGGACGGCTCGCAGCTGGCCTGGGCAGGGGGACACAGGGAGGAAGCCACCGTCACTGACCGCAGCCCTGTGTGCGGGGCTCACGGGCCCCGGCTGCATGCCTGCCTCTCCCACACCCCTGTGAGCTGGGGCCATCGCAGGCTGTACACTGAGCTCAGGCAGGCCAGGTCACCTATTGGACGTCACACAGCGACGAGCAGATGGCGACGGGGCCAGGCAGGGCGGGCATGGGTGCCTGAGAGACGGCACTGCCCACTTTCACAAGGCCCAGGCCTGCGGTCCTGGCCAGGCTCTCCCAGGGCACCAGGACGCTGTTTCCAGAGCTCCTTCTGGTCAACAGCTCCTCACGTTGAGCTGCAGGGCGGGACGCCCACACCCCTGTGTGGCAGGGGGACAAACTGAGTCCAAAGCTGAGTACCGGCCCGCAGTGGAGACAGGGTTCAAAATCTGGCCTCCGGCATCCAGGAGCCAAAGCTCTGTCAAGAATCCAGGCTTCCAGCCTTGGCCACTGTGGCTCAGGGGTCGGAGCGTCGGCCCACGCACCAAAGGGTCGTGGGTTCGATTTCTGGTCAAGGGCAGGTTCCTCAGCTGCAGGTTCCCTGCCCGCCCTGTGCAGGAGGCAACCAGTGAATGTGTCTCTGTCACATGGATCTCTCTCTCCCCCTCACTCCCCCCTTCCCTTCTACTCTGAAAAGCAATGAAAAAAATATCCTCAGGTGAGGATTAACCTCCCCCCCCAAAAAGTGGACAAATCTTTAGCCAGACGGACCAGGAAAAAAGAGTGACGATGCCAATCTCTCAAGTGAGGAGTGAGAGGGACACTAATGACCAGGGACACCGGTCGCACAGGGTGAGGGGATGGGCACCGAGCACTGTGCACCGCTGTATGTGAACAAGTTAGAGGAAATGGAAAATGCCTAAAAGCACACAAACGACCGAAACAGCCCAAAAAAGGGCCCAGAGCAAGCACGGGGTGACCCTGGGCACCACCCCAGCCTTCGGTCTCCTCTCTATTCAATATGGGGGTAACAACATGATCCCCAGGTCCCCGCAAACTCTGAATCTCCGAGTGCCCCGGGGGCCCCATAGGAGATTTCTCAGAGGCCTACAGGGGCCACTGGCGAGCACCACCTGGACCTCCCCGAGGCCACAGGTCCCTGGACCCCCAGCTCTTGGTTCTTCCTGGAGGTTCAGAGGGCCCTCTGCCGGTCTCAGTGAGTGTGCTACAGCCTTCGGTGGCTCCCCAGTGCTCTCAGGGGAAATGCCAAACCACAGCCCGGTTCTCCTGCCCCTGCCTAGGCCCCCAATCGAGGTTCTCACCACCCTTCACCTGTCCCACCCAAACCCTGCACCTCAGTGCACAGCCCACCTCACTCACCCAAGGGCCTTTGCATAAGCTGCACCTTCTTCCCCCCCCTCCCCATACCTCTCCTATGACTGGTTAGCACCCTCTTTAACCCGCAGGTCCCAGACTAAACAGCCTTCCCTGATCCATGTGTCAAGGGCAGGCGCTGTACATCACCACGTTGAGGACTCACTTTGTGGTTCTCGTGGCCTGAGCATTGGTTTCCCATGAGAACCGCTAGGGTCCTGTTTGCATGTGGAGCCTTGCACAGAGCCCAGAGCCCAGAGCCCGGAGGCTGGTGTCCCTGCACAACAAGGGACTGTTAATAAAGCCAGCTGTTCCTTGGCCCTGGGAACTGCCCAGCGCCCAGGAGGTGACTGGTGTGCAGGGCCATCCGCTGCCCAGCAGATGCACCAGCTAAATCACCCAGAGTTCAAGGCCCACACAGCTCCTCTCTGCTAGTGCCCAGGCTAGGGGACTGCAGTGCTCGAAGCAGGATGCACCAGGCGGACTGAGATGAACCTGCGGCCCTGCTGGTATCTGGCCCAGCGTGGGAAGACCCTTGAGCACCTGCACACAGCTGCGGGTTTCCACTGCTCGCTGTTCTCGGTGGTGGAAAAACCGCCGCCCACCAGTGACTCTCACACCCCAGGTGCGTTCTGACCAGAGACGAAAGAAAACACGTTCTTTCCAGGAAGCCGGAGCAGGGGTGGGTGGCACTTACTCTCCAAGTGGTTCATCTCCACGGCGACCAGAAAGGCCCACTCGTAGTAGCACTTGCCCTGCTGGGCCAGGGCCTGGAGGGTGTACAGGTGACCCAGCTGCAGGAGCACCTGCGTGAAGTCCTGGCCACACTCGCCGCTGGGCAGCCGAGAGAACAGCTTCACGGCCTCCAGGAGGTAGTGCTGGGCCAGCCCCCTGGCCCCCGCCTGCAGGCACAGGGCCCCGAAGTTGGCCAGGACCACTGCCTGGTTCTGCAGCTGGCCCAGGCCCTTGGCGATGCTCAGGGCGCGGTAATAGCCCTCGGCCGCCTGCCGGGTCCTGCCCGTCCTCTTCAGGGCGATGGCGATCATGTTGGCGATCACTCCCTCCTGGTCCACAGTGGCCACCGCTGCATCCAGGACAGACTGCAGGATGTCCACGGCCACCGGGCTCTGTCTGTGTAGCATGTGCAGCCAGGCGAGGGCCACCAGGTGGTCCACAACCAGGCGGCTGCCCATCTCAGCGTCGGCTTCCACTGCCCGCATCATGAAGGAGATGGCCCGGCCGTGCTGCCGGTGGTGGCTGTGCAGCTGGGCCAGGCTGGCATAGAGGGGACCGCGCCATGCCAGCCTCGTGCCTGGGGCCAGGGAGGCCAGCGCTTGCCTGAGGTAGTGAGCGATCTGGGAGGGGAGGCGGTGGGGCTGGGGTGCGTTCTGCAGGACCAGGTCCACGCTCCTGAGGGAGGTGGCCAGCGAGCCCCGAGTCTGCAGCGAGGCCACCTTGGTGCAGCTGAGCGCCAGGTGAGGCAGGCACTTCCTGCTGTAGACATCTGCCAGGAGCAGGTAGCAGTCTGCGGGCCACACAGCGTCCGGGCGCCCCAAGGCCCTGTGCAAGAGCAGCAGCCTCTCCAGGAAGGGCAGGGCGGCCTCGGGCTGCTTGAGGCGGACCTGGTGCTTGGCCAGCAGGAAGCAGGCGCGCGCCTCGGCCTGCGGACTCCGGGCCCCGATGGCCCTCCGCAGAGCGTGCCTCAGGAGCTCCGCCTCGGCCTCCGTGCCACAGACCTGGCCGGGCGACCCCAGGAGCAGGGCGCAGGCTTTGGGCACCACCTGCCCACACTTCTCCCTGTTCTTCTGCTTCAGGTGGATGGTGGCCAGGTTGGCATACAGGGCTACTACCAGGAAGAGGTCACCGAAGTGGCCCCCCAGAGCCCCTAGGGCCTCCTCGAAGTACACCCGGGCCTGGGACAGCTTGAGTCTCCGCACGCACAGCCGCCCCAGGAGGAAGCAGAGCCTGGCCAGGGCCATGGGGAGGTCCGCCTTCTTGGCCACCCCCCGGGCCTGCGCCAGGCACCCGGCCAGCTCCTCCTCGTCGGTGAAGCCACAGAACAGGGTGCTGAGCCCTGGCAGGGAGAGGTCGTACAGGCCACGGAAGCTGGCCTCGTACCCAGGACTGTCCAGGAACCGCAGCAGGGGGCCCAGGGCCTCCGGGTCCGCCCAGTCGTCCTCCACGTCCAGGGAGAAGGAAGGCTCCTCGGTGGCCGGTGAGCTCACACTGCTGGACACTGTGTGGAGACCCCAGGACACTGGCTCCTCGGGGTAGCTGTGGCAGGACTTACATTGCTGTAGAATGTCCTTCACCTTCTGCAGGGTCTCATGCGGCTCTGGGTGCAGGCCAGGTGGAGGCATTTCTGCAAGTCACCGAAACCCCAGGTGGGTTAGAGTCTGATCTGAGTCCAGGATGGGACAGGGACATCCCTCCCCGGGCGCAGTGCCCCTGTGGCGGCACTTGGCAGACACTGCCTCCCCAGGGAATGCCAGCACCCAGCGCACAGTGGGCGCTCAGCACACAGTGGCAGCCCTGCGCACAGTGGGAGCTCTGTCATATGATTATAGGGAGAACACAGGTCCTTTGGGTCAAGTAACCACATGGCCTTCTTTGCTTAATTCTTTCCTGTTCAAAAGCAGTTTCAGGAGACTAGTGTCCTAGCCTTGTGACCACTCAGACCCCCTTTCCCTTTAGAAAGATTCAAAGCCACTTAACAGGGCATCCATTCAGTGCTGCAACTGCCCACGTGTGAATGTCAGCACCTCAGGCCTCCAACCAGGTGCCGGCACCCCTGTGACATCCTCAAGAGCCAATCAGGGGAAGGGATCAGCCTGAGCTCAAAAGCCACCCACAGAACTGAGAGAACCAGCCACCCACGGGGGGGCAGAGGAAGGTCCCTTCCTAGCCTGGGACTACTTCGTGCAGGGAAGAGCGGGGCTGGCTCCCAGAACCCCAGGCTCCACCTTCACCTCAGCTGGTCTGAGAATCTAAAGGGTTATTTTTAATCTAAAGGGTTAAAAATAAAAGCAAGGGCCAGGAGCTGGAGGAGCTGGGGACACCCGGGCTGTTGGCTTTGGAACAGCCCGAACCCAAAGGCTAGCCCAGCGTCAGAGCAAACAGCTCCGTTTCCTGTTGGGAAACAGCGCTTAGAGGGGCATGTGTCTGGGAGCAACAAGCCAGCAAAGGCTCCTCTGTTTCACATTCACACGTAAAAAATGTTCTGAACGAGCGGTGTCCTTACTAGTCTGCGAAGTCCGGGAATAGGAAAAAGAATTGGGTGTGGTTCAGTGGAAAGCATCCGACTCGGCCAGACGTTTGGTTTGCTGAGAAAACGCCCCCGTCCGGCGCGGCCGATGGGCTCTGCCAGGTGTGTGCTCCCCTTGGCAGGGTGTGAAATGCCCCCTCCTCCAGGAAGGCGAGCCTGCAGCCCTCACCCCTGTTCTCACCCGGCAGAGGCTCACGGGACGACCTTAGAACAGCCCCGGGGGCAGGGGGGCTTCTCACCGACACCCCAAGGTGGCCCTTCCGTGTTAGTGCTTCACGGATCCCGCTCTCAAGGATCCTCAAAGGGACCTGGGACATTATGTCCTGGGCCGTCCCCAGTGCAGACCCCCTGTTCAGGGGGAGGAGGGGCTCTCCCTGGACCGGCCCCTCTGGGAAGGAGCAGACCCTCGAGGGATTTACTTCTCCAGCATAAGCTCCAAACTCAGCACCCGAGCGCTTTAACGCAGAGCCTGTGGGAGCGTCAGCTGCTCTGGGGGCTGAGAGCAGCCCAGGGCTGGGCGTGGGCTCAACGCGGAGGGGACACCGCCTTATCTGGGGACAGGGCGGGGGGCTGCCCCAGTGGAGGGAGCTCTACCTGTAGCTCATCCAGCCTCCAGGGCAGGACTCCCCCCTCCCACCGGCCCGCTCCCATGGAGGAGCGAGGTCTATGACCGGCACCCACGGGGGCCGGCTCCGAGGCCTCTGCCTGGCGTCACCCCCGAGGCCCACCGTGACCAGAGGAGCCCCGTGCCGCATGGGAGGAACCCACCTTGTCCTTCTGGCTGCTCAGCCTCAGCTTCCCCTAGTCTGTCTGCAAAGGGGGAGGAGAGAAGTGTCAGCCTCCAGCAGTGCCCCTGGGACCCAGGGCCGTGTCGTGCTGAGGTGGACACCAGGATGGTGATACTCCCAGCTCCAGCACTGGTGAGGGGCGGTGGGGCTCATGGGACCCATGGGTGAGGGGGCGAGAAGCCGCGCTTTCCAGGGTCCATCCCCCCCCCCCCCCGCTCCCCTGCAGGGCACCATCCCCCACGAGGGGCTGCGGCTTCCACCCTCGATGCCATGGACTCCGACCCCTCATCCCAGGGGCAGCGCCTCCCCAAGCCTCGGTGCCCACCGCCTTAGGGTGGGCGACACTGGCAGTTCACTGGGTCGCCATAGAAACAAATGAGAAAGCGCTGTAAAGAGACATGCACAGGGTAAACCATGTCAGCTGTGGTGACACAGCTCCTGGGAGGCTATGTGGCGTCCAGCGGAGAGAGGCCGAGCCCCGGATGCCTCCCCCAAGTGGGGTCCCAGTGGGGCTTCCTGGGTAAGGGAAGAAACCGCACACCGGCCGGCTAAGGCCTCGCTACGCCAAGGCCAAGTGCGAGTTCGCCTGGTTAGGAAGAGAAACAGGCCTGGGTGGTTGGGAAGCTTCGCCTGCTGCTGGCGGGAAAGGTCCTGCCACGCGTGCTCGCAAGCAGGCAGAGATGTGTGTACGTGTGTGTCTGTGCAGGTGTATGCGTGTGTACGTGCGTGGATGGGTAGCTATATGTGCACGTGTGTGTTTGGGTGTGTCTGTGTGTCTGCACGTGGGTGTGTGTGCATATGTATGTGTATACGTGTAAGGGTGTGCGCATGTGCATGTGTCTCTGTGGTACATGTACACGTGCGGGCATGCATCCCGCGGGACAAAGCCGTGAGTCCGGCCTTGTCCCCTGTGTCGTGTTTGTCCTCATGGTTGTGACGCACTTCCTTCATCCACGCCTTGCACTGCAGCACGCAGGAAAACCCCAAGAACGGGGTGAGGCGACGTGGGGACAGCACCGTCTTCAGGAGGTGGCACCCTGGTCGGGCCAGGCCCCCCGGATCCACACCTACCCAGGCTGTAGGCCGAGCAGATGTCCGTGCCCGACATCCTCCTGAGCAGCTGCCTGGCGCCCTCCTCGGAGAAGCGGCCCTCCCGGCTGAAGAAGGACCGCTCTTCCTCAGCGAGAAAAATCACGCTGTCCAACCTGGAGAGAGAGGCTTCATTCACGATCGCGTGTGTCCAGAGCACACGCCGCACAGGGAAGACCCGCTCCACCCCTTCACATGACAGCAGTCCCTGCACACCTACTGTGTGCGCAGCAGTGAAGACCCCGGATGACAAACAAAAACCAAACAGACCCTGCCTTCCAGGGAGCCCGGCCTGGCCAGCAGCAGATGCCCGGGAGCAGAAATGGCTGTGACACACACAGTAGGTCACGGCAGCCTGGGAAGGTGAGCTCTTAGGCAGCCTTCAAAGCCCAACTCCAAAAACCCCTCCCCCTGGGAGCCGGCCGTGATGGCACAGGTAGAGCTGATCCCTCTACACACTGAGCTCACACAAGCCCCACGGTGCTTCCACAGCACCCAACACAAACACGCGTGTGCTCTGTGAGGGCAGGGAGAGGGAAGACAGGAGGAAATGGAGGGAGGGAGGAAGTAGGAGGCCGTTTTAGGACTAAATTACCTGCAGAATGTGAAACTTTGAAAAGTACTTTGAACTTAGAGGGCTCTGTTTTGAGAAGGTAAAGAAAACCTTAGAGTAGCTTGTGGGATATTCAACAAAATACATGTCAAAAAATCGGTGTCATAAAAGACAAGGAAGACCAGGTAACTGATTCAGGTGAAGGGGACAAGATGAACCCCGTGGTCTGGAATTTTCTCCAGCTACAGCGGGCATTGTGGGAAACTGGCCGGAGCCGAATGCGGTCTGCAGTGTCGGAGGTAATTCCCTGGCTTTGACAGTCAGATGGTGGTTATGTGAGAGGACGTCCTGGTTTTGGAAACACTGACTGATTTAGGAGTAAAGGACATCATGTTTGCAGAGGGTTTAGAAAAATCTGGAAGTAGAGAGAAAAGGGACAGCGAATGTCATCACATGGGCGCTTGGGCCATCTGGGTGAAGGGTGCCCAGGGACTTCAGGCTCTCGCTGTGACATTTCCCTGAGTCTGAGATTATGTCAGCCCCAGGACACTCAAGCGGAGGGAAAACATTGCATCTCAGAGAAAGACCACTGGCAGCAATGGGAGCGAAGATGGAAGGGGCCCAGACAGGAAGGTGACGCTGGGCCCTGGGGACAGGGGATGGCAGCCTGGGCTAGCTCCAGGCCTGGTGACACAGCTGGGTGCAGACTTGGGAGGCGTGGTCCAGGACCAAGTCCAGGTTTGTCACCTGTGAGGCAGGGAGACAGCAGCAGGGTTCCCACGGGTGAAGGGGTGGGGCTCAGGGCGGGGCAGGGCCTCAGCCACTCACTCAGACGCGTGGCCCTGCACGCTGACAAGACTCGTCCGCACAAACCCGACCTGGCCCGAGGACGTGTGCCGGCCCAGGAACCAGGGCAGGCCGGGCACCCGGGCGCCCAGGATCTCGATGAGGTCGCCACTGCAGAAGGTCATCTCCTCGGGCCCCAAGCCCTGGTAGTCTGCCAGCGCGGAGGCCAGGCCCATGGCTGCAGGAAGAGGGCACAGGGTCAGCGGGAGTGGGGCTGGGCGGGCGGTGGGGGGCCCTAGGCCAGGGACACGCAGCCCCGCTGTGGGATCACGTGGCACCGGCCTGGCGTTGGGCACCAGCCGTGAGAGGCAGGACATCTACGGGGTCCTCAGAGAGGGTGTTTTGTCCCCATGCTGATGGGGAGAAACTGAGGCACGGAGACTTGAATAAACCTGGCCCGCGGGTGTTGGCCTCCAAGGCTAGGGCGTTGCCTCCATCCCACCCAGGGAGGCCAGGCCAAGGCCCACTCAGGACGCATGCAGCTACAAACAGGGGTCCTTCTCACCTATCCCAGGGGGCCTCATGGCCATATAACAGGGACACAAGGCCACCAAGCACTAGCCAGCTTGGGGCTGAGCAAAAATGCTGTCCAGGAGCCCAGGGGCCTAGCAGTGTTAGTGCTGATGGTGAGTCCGGCTGCAGCCCAGCCCATCCCAGCCTGTCCCATCCCAGGGGCAGAAGTGTCTGAGGTGGGGCCGCAGACAGCTGAATGGTCTGCGGAAGTCACACTGAGGGGCAGTGACCAGGACCCTGCTGGCTTTGCTATGGGCTGTGAGTTTGCACCAGCTGACAGGCCTCAAGCCTCAGTTATCGCCTTGTGACTAAAGAGAATTCTAGCTGTGTCTTCTGCCTCGGGGAGCATTCCGGTGAGTGCAGAAGCTTCTAGAATGCTGGTGCCTGCCCTTCCTCACCACCGCCCCCCCCCCCGATCCCTGGGGGAGAAAAACCAGTGGAAACATTTACCCATCAGCTGAATGTCTGGCGCCACAGGTCCACCCACAGAGTCTTCGAAGGGGTCCCAGGGGACCCTGAGAGCCCATCTGGAATGGGGAGAGGGAGGCCTTTGCTGCAGGATTTCAGATTTGGGGGGATTGAAACTGTGCAGAGACTGGATAAGTTAGCAGCTCCCACTGACTTATGCAGATCCTACCTCCTGTCCCCACCACACATACACACACACACCTGCCCTGGTGTGTGGCCTTCAGGCCCAGGTGGGGCACTGCCTCCAGGGAGCCTCATGTGCCCCAGCCCTTCCTCAGGCTTATGTCCCTGGGGACCTCCCTTTATTTTCCAGGTGAGAAGCTGAGCCTCAGCTTGAAATTTCAGGGACACCAAACATCAGAGATCAACTTTCTCTCTTTGCTTTGGCTGCTGGGAAGCTCCCAGCCAAACTTAGGCCCATAGTCAGCATGTGAGCAGGAGCTTGGCCTCCCCCAGGCCCTCTCTGCCTGGCTAACATTGGCACAGATTCTTGTGTGCTCCCTGCTGCGGGCACACGTTGGGTGGCTCCCTGAGAAGCTTCCCAGAACAAGCAGGCTATGAAGCCAGGGCTCCATCGGCACCCGTCCCAGGACGGCCAGGCCGGGGGCTGTCAGTGTCCTGCCATCTGTCACACAGTGAGCCAGGAAGCAGCAGGAGGAGCATGGGGTCTGCCTGGGCTCACGCTTCCCCCCACCCCTGCCCACGGATGGCCCAGGGCCCAGGGCGTCTCTGAGGCCCGACAGGAAGCAGACAAGAAAAGGTCGGTACCTACTGATGAAACGGGATCAGAGGTTCTGCTGCTTCCCCTGCCGCCGCCTCCTCGGAGCAGGAGCTGAGGCTGGGCGCCGAGGAGTCCGAGGCCGGAGCTGCTTCTCCTTGGGGTGCCCCTGAACCCCGCCTGAGGGGCTGGGGGTCCCACCCTGCACCCTGGGGGACAGTCGTCGCTCTCACGTGGTGGTCAGGGCACAGGACAAAGAAGGGCCCTTCAAAGTGACAGAGGGTGGTCATTCAGGGTGGCGGGACACAGAGGCAGCCATAGCTCTGCAGGCGGGATCCACTCATCCCCCTCAGGACACAGGTGTGCAGGTGGCATCTGCAAGAGCCCCCGACCCCAATCTCTGCAGGCAGGACCCACGCATCCCCCCCGGCCTCTGAGCGCATGCCAGCACCTCCAGAGCCTTCCTGCTGCCCAAGGCCCCAGGAGTCCCCAGCACAGCAAGGAGCCAGACAAAGTCCCTGTCACCTGCGCAGGGCTCACCTTCCTGGATGAGCAGGCTCTCGTGGGTCAGCCTCAAGGCCTCTTCGTCCACGTGGACCTGGATGGCCGTCTCGTCCTCACTGGGTGAAAGCAGCCAGAAGGCCTGGTCCACGAGCAGGTTTTCCAGGCAGTGGTGCGTGAAGCCTGGGGACCAGACGGGTCCCTGGTCACGAGTGGGCTCCCGGAGTATTGGCCGAGTCCTGCACTGAACAGGCTCGGGGGGACACCCTGCCCAGCCTTTGGGACTCACAGTACTATCCCCAAACCAGGCAGGCCACCTGATTGTCTGAGCTGCAGGTGGGCCAGCTGTGACTGTGGACAACTTATTTGACCTCCCGGTGCCTTGGGAAGGCTAAACAAGGACAAGTCCCTTCCTCTAGGACCCTCAGTCTCCTCCTCTATGAGATGGGATGAGCGCATTCCCAGATCATGTACACTGGGGGTGGGGGGGCCCTGGCACTGCTAACACTGTCCTCCCTGCCCCCCCACAGACTCAGGAAATGGTCGCTCTGATTCTTATTTTCAAGCTTCCTCGGCTTTCAGATTGGGGACTGGAGTGGGGGGGGGGGTGAAGCAAGGTCCCCAGGATACCCTGCAAATGCCTCCCCATAGAATGAGGAATATTCTAGAAAGCAAGCACTGTGGTCGGGGTTCAGATATGTTTCCTGGTCTGTGCTTGGCCAGTCAGGCTGGTCAGCAGAGCTGGGCGGTAGAGAGCTGGGGGGAGTGAGGAAACTTGGCCCAGTACACATGCAGCACAGGCCGGGAGCGTCTGGAGCATCCCCCCATCGCCAGCGCCCCTACCTGAGCACAGGAGAGCACACTCTCCTCCAGTCTCCCCGAGAGGCCATCGCGCACTAACCTACTCTAGAGCCCTGATTTGTAACATAAACACTTGGTGTGTGACAAGTGTCTGGCAAGGGGTGTCCCCATCACCAGCTCTGGGAGGGCATGGCTTTACCAAGGGCATGGTAGGTGGAAAACTTCCAGATTTCTTCGAAAGTCTTGAAGGTCACCAAGATCCGATCCTGGTCACTGTGGATAGATAGCAGCCTGGCTGATAGCTCCTAACAGGGAGGAAGCAGAAATCAGAAATGGTCCCTGTGGCTTTGGGGCATTTCACCATCTGGGTGACAGTCATACAATGGAAGCATTCTGCAGACGTCACCCTGGTCCGGGCACCCATACAGAGCTGACTCCTCAACAGCCTGGGCTGCTCCCCTCCTGTTCTCAAGCCAGCTGTGGCTCCCCAGTGCCTGTACCACACCTGCTCTTTCTGGAGCTCCTGGGACCTCCATGCCCTGGACACCCCCCCACCCATGACTCCCTCCCCCACTGCCTCCATCCCTCCTCACCAGCGACACCGGGTCCTGCGGGCTCAGGAGGCTGCGCTCAGCCCTGTGCAGCCAGACCTCTCCTCCCCGCCCACCTGCAGCATTTTCAGTTCCGACTCCAGCATGCCCTCCCCTCTGACTCCTACCCCGAACACTCCTGGCGGTGGTGACGGGGCACTGAAGTTACCCCAGCGGACCCTGGGTCACTCAGGCCTCAGGAAGTCTGGGTGGGGGGGTCACTCACACAGGGAGTGTGTGTGTGGGGGCTATTGTCCTCCCCTTTGCTTGACCCTCACTAGGTGGCACAGCAGGGGTTCAACCCAGAGCCACTGTGCTTAACCACAGCTGCCTGGGTCATAAGGGGCAGCCCCACTGCCCAGCACGTGCGGGGGCTTCGTGGTGCTATTCTTGGGATCCTCACGCCGGCTCCCTCGGTAATAATTCTAATCACCCCACATGCAGCTCAGGAAGCCGGGCTCACAGAGGCTAAGGGGCATCGGCCAGGGCGAGGCCAGGCTGGGCTGACCGCAAGGTCAGATGGTGGCCATCTGTCCCTAAGCCCCAAGCCCTGCACCATGGAGGGGTCCCCAGGCCCAGCCCCCTCCTCTACCAGCCTCCTGTTGGACTGTTCATCCTGCGGAGGCCAGGGGGCGGGCTCGCTAAAATCAGGGATTAAGAGCAGCTCACACAGCTCTTCTTACCCCATAAAGAGACTTTCACAGTCCTGGCGGGGTGGAGGGCGTGGGAGAAAGGAATGGGGGACACTGGGAACACGGTGGCCCATGCACGGCTTGGCCTGTGGGAGTGATGGGTGATCCCTGGAGCCAGCCAGCCAGGAGAGCAGGTGGGGACAAGACACAATGCCACCACAGGTGAGGTAGAGGACGGCCACCCCTGCCCATGGCCTTGGCTCCTCGGAGGCCTGGACTTCAGGGACCCTCCTGCTAGGCCTACCAGGTCTCCTCTGCACAGTCCTCCCTTGTCTTGTTGTTAAGCCGGGCCCCCTACCCCTGTGCTCACCCAGGTCCCCCAGGACCCTGGAGGAGCCCACTCACCCCGAGAGTGCGGGCCACCTCCCAGCTGTCGGTCTCCAACAGGCGGAGCCGGGCGCGCAGGGCCTGCTGCAGCCCCGGGTCTGGCAGCCCGCTCTTCCTCCGCACGGCCAGCAGCTGCAGGGTCAGGTCTGGAGGGAGCAGGTTGAGGTCAGGCAGTCGGCCTCCCCTGGGAGCCCAGCCCATGCACAGGGGACCCTGTGGGTCAATGCCCACGTCAGGCACTGCCTTGGACACCTGCACGGTTCCCGTGCCCCTGAGCTCCAGTTTATTTCGTGGTAAGTGAGTTACATCCATCCTGGAGTGATGGGAGGAAGCCGACTCCTGCTCCCGTCCCAGGACAGGACGGCGCCAAGCGAGGTTTCGGCACGTGGCCCCGAGTCACTGAGACCTCCAGCCCACCTCTCCCACCGCCTCAGCACCAGTCAGGGCCGTCGGGCCTCCAGCAGACAACCCACAGGCCCCTCCACCCCACCTCAGACCCGGCTCCTTCCCTTTCTTTCCCATCCCCAGCCCTGCTCAGGCCACTCCCGCCTCCCTCCATCACAGGCCACGTGGATCCACGTGAGCCCCACTGACTCTCCCTGCGATGCAGGCCTGGCTGGCTCCCTAAGATGCAGATCTCAGCTCATATGCCCCCCCCCATCCCCAACGAGGCCTCCAGAGCACAGGAGCCCCCAGAGCAGGGGCTTCTGGGGGGGATAGAGAGGGAAGGAGAGAGAGTCCCATACCCTTTGAACAGACCTTGCACCTGATTGAGAACATTCTAGCAAAGGGCCCTGGAGCTAACTGCCCCCCTCCTGTGGAGGTCAGGCCAGTGGCAGAGACTCTGGAGAGTTCCGGAGACTGGGTCAGGCCCACTCCCCCCACGCCCAGCAGGACGCTGGCCCAGCATTTCAGGCTGGTTCTGAGCTGTGACCCTCCCACTCCCGGCAAAGGGCAGGGTTGGATTTTCAAGTCCCAGATAATCTGCCCTGTTGCTCAAGTCGTCCTGATCCACCGGGTGACCACAGGGGTACTGACCACTAGAGAGGAGAGTGGGGGGACAGGCAAAGGTGAGACACCACCAACAATGGGGTCTTCATGTCCTGCACAGCTGGGGGTCAGGGGTGGGGTCTCCAGGGTAAGGGGTAGATTCTTAAGCCTCCCCGCCTGGAGCCCAGGTGCTATTCCCCTGCCCCTGCCCAGGGCTGCCCACAATCCATACCCTGCAGAAATCTGCGCCCCTCCTCAGAGCCCCCCCTTCCTTGGAGCCACCTCCCTGGAACCAGCCCTTGGACACCTCCCTGAGGGCTCTTCCCCTCCCTCTGCTGGTCCCACAATACAGTGGCCCCTTTTGTCTGGTTCTTACCATGTCCCGCCTGCCACTCCACCCTCCCACCAGAGTCCCTTCCCTTGCACGTGGCCTTTAGGGCCATGTCCCCCTCTCTGAGCAGATGCAAAGTACAGGGAAGCCCTTTGCAAATGCAGGTGAACCCAGCTTCTGGCCCCTGTGGGATGCAGAGTCCTGAGCCCTACCCCAGACTGATGAAATCAGAACCAGGGTGCAGAACCTCGGCATCAGCATTTAATGAGCCCCTTCCCCCACCCCCACGGAGAGAACATCACTGGGGCAGGGATCCCATATTCACATCCACAGTCTGGATGAACCCCGCTGTGTGGTGTAATGCCCAAGGATGTCTACCTGTGGGATATGGTCCCCTCTGGCCAGGAAGGGCCCCGGAGGCCTGTCGTTTTGAGATGCCCGGGGGTGGAGCAGCACCTGTAACAGAGCAGGTATGTGAGATTCAGGTGAAAACAGGCCACTTCCACCGACACAGACCGCCCCCCCCCCCCCCAGGTACTTCTGGAACAAAAGTGGTGATTCCACAGCCCTACAAGCTGCAGTGCACTGAGCTCCCTTCCTGCAGGGTCACAAGCCAGGGGGCCAGACAAGCCAGGGTCACAAGCTCAGGGGGAAGGTGCCTGAGTAAGAAACCAGCCCAAGTTCAGCCCACAGGAGTGTGACAGGGTCCTGATGGCTAAAGTCAAGGTGTTAGCAGAGCCTCCTTCTGAGGCTCCAGGGGGAGATCGGACCCTGGCCTTTCCAGCTTTAGAGGTGCCCGCATCCCTTGGCTCCTGGCCCGGCCTTTGATTTCTCTCTGACGCCGACCTCAGGGTAATCTCGCCGTCTGGAGATCCTTAACCCCATCCCCTCTGCAGTCTCGTCTGCGCAGGGGTGACGCAGTTAGTCTCTTTCAACAGACACGTGACGGTGCAGAAGGCGCTGTGGCCATGGGCTGTGGCTCTGGCAGCTGGGACAAGAAGGTGGACCTCACACTCACCGTCTCTGCCCGGAGCTTGGGCCTCCTCAGGTCTTGCTCGTGTCCAGCCGACCGACGCGCTCCCAGCCACTCTCTGGACCTTGTCACCATCGCTGCCGCCCAAGGGCCCTGCCGTCACCCTCTCCTTTGAGGCGGGCTCTTCGGCGGCCACCTCCATCGGGTCCTTCATGATGGACAGTGGCCTCAGGGCCGCGGGCTCGGCATGCCTGGCTGGCAGCTGCGGAGAGAAGAGAGGGAGGTGGTCACAGCGACGTCCTCTCCCGGAAGATAGGCCGCCAGGACCAGCATGGACGCTGCCGCCAGAGTTGGGGTCGAGAGGAGAGACGCCCCCAGCCCCTCCATGCCGGGTGGGCCCTGCTCAGCCTTCAGGGGTCTGCTCACTGGTCACTTCCTCCCCGATGAGCACAAGTCCCCCTGGGACAGGCTGTTGAAGCCAAGTGCCAGTGTGTGCGTGGTGGTCTGGTCAGAACCCACCTGGCCAGGCAGTGGGTGTCCTTGCAGGCGGGGGGTCATCTAGACCCCAAGGAAAGAGCTCAGAGCCCGCCACGTGATCCCACTCAGCACGTGGCTGTGAACCCTGGATGGTATGTGAGTGAGGGACCGAATGGTAAGAGGGAGCCCACTGTCCTTGTCGCTTATATGGACCGTGCTTTGTGGGTAAGTTCAGCACACAGCCAGCCAGCAAGGGCTGAAACGAGGGCCCCGGAGACAGCTCGTCCCCCGAGAGATGACTGTTTAGTCCCATGTCCCACAGGCCTCAGTGAGCCAGGTTTCCCACGAGGTCATGGTCCTGCTGTATCAGCTCCGGAGCCTGAGTCAGCTCAGAGGGCTCCTCTCTCCCCCCGGAAGAGGCCAGGACACGGCAGGGTCCCCGGAACTCGTCCTGTTTGTCAGGAAATAGGCCATGTCCCAGGCGGTCCTGGGGGAGAAGGAAGCAGGTGACGGAGGGCAGGGAAGTGAAAGAGGCCCAGGCAGAAAGGATACTCCCCCCCCAGGGGCTTTCCCCAGCTGGTCCCCCCCAGGAGCTGGTCATCTGGCCTCATCCTTCCAGGGTCAGGGGTGAGACAGCCCTTACAGCCGGACAGACCCGGCTCCGGGGGTTGGGGGCTTCGTCAGCATTTGGAGGACATGGGAGAACACAGGCACAGGGTGACAGGGACAGTGGAGCCCAGGGGGGGGGCTGAGGAATGCAGGGCAGAGCTCCAACTTTAGCCACAGACATGGGGATCAGATACGTCCCCTCCGTCTGCATTGTTGGGACCAGGGAGCCACGGCTTCGAGCCCGACTGCCACCTGTCTGCTCTTCCTGCTGAGGCCCAGGAGGTATCTTATCAGGGCGCTTGGGTCCGGACCCTTCACCACTTGCCTCCTGATGCCTTCCCCACCCCTCCTTGCCCTCCTCCCCTCTCTGTCACCTGGTCCTTGAGGAGCCATGTCCGATGTCCCCCTTGAGATGGAGCAGCTGCTCCCGCAGCCGGGCACGGGGCACATCCAGGGCCTGTGCCTGCCGTCCTGGCCTCCCCCAGGGGTGGGACCGGCCCATCGCTTGTGCACCAGGGGCCACCGTGAGCCTGCCCTGAGCACTTGGGGACAGGGGCCTGAGGACAGGGGCCTGGCACAGGGAACTTCCCACCTGCGAAGGGGCTGCCGGTGACAACTGTAAGCTCGGGGTTCCCAGTGACATCCAGCGATGAGGAAGTGGGTGCCATCTCCACGGAAGTGTTCCCTCCCCTCCCCCGGTTCCTGAAATGGCCTCCCTCGGCCTGCGGGCGGCCGGCTCCAAGGGCAGAAGTGGCCGCCCGGACTCTCCCAAGGGGCAGCTGGCGGGGTCACCCCGGGCTGCCCTGTGGAGATCCTTCTTCCTCCAGCCCCGAGCCTCTTTGCTCAGCTTGTGGGGACAGCCCAGGTGAACTACCGGCCTGCAGCCCCAGCCCAGCCCCCCCCGGGGGGAATGTGGCCCTGGAACCCAGACCCTGGGGTCAGCGGGCTGGGTGATCGCTCCACGCCTCAGTCTACTCGCCGGAGAATGGGACTGAGAACATCGCCTCGTGAGGAGGTTGATGGATTAGATGAGGGGGCTCCTGGGCTACAGGTGGTGTCTAATGAATAGGGGTCTATGGGGGAGGAGATGGCTCCAATCCAGTCTTGAAGGGGTTTGGGGGTCTGGCCGGAGCTTTCACTGGGCTCGTGCTAGACAAATACTCGAGAGCCCATGCAGACCTCGCCCCTCCACCAAGAAGCACCTGTCTGGTGGCCCCTGTACTGGGGTGAACAGTGTCCCCCCAAACCCATGTCTACCCGGAACCTCAGCAGGTGACCTTATTTGGAAATCGGGTCTTTGCAGATGAGGCCACACTGCAGTAGGCTGGGCCATGAACCCAGTGACCAGTGTCCTTAGAACAAGAGGAGGGACACGCAGACTCAGGGAGAGGCCACATGACCACAGAGGACAGACTGCAGTGAGGTGGTCATAGGCCCAGGACTGCCGGGAGCCACCAGGAGCTGGAAGAGGCAGGAAGGCGCCTCCCCGGAGCTGGGGAGGGAGGTGGCCCTGCTGACACTTTGATTTCAGACTCTGGCCCCCAGCCAGTGACAGTAAATCTCTGTTGTAAGCATGCTCGTCCACCCCACATTCTGAGCCTCGACTTTGTCCACTGTGAGGCAGGGTCAAGCTCACCCACATCGGGGTGTCCTTGTGATCAGATCTAAAGGCCTTCGGTCACATCAAATGCTGGCACACACCCAACACAGGAAGCGTCATCAGCATCCACAGCGGAGTGACAATCACATAACAGCAGCTGCCACCATTCAATCCTCAGGACAGCCTGGGGGAGGGGGTGTCCCTGTGCCCATTTCACAGATGGTTGGGCTGAGGCTCAGCAAGATTTGAAAGGTGAGATTTGAATCTGGGTGGGTCTGAGTCGAGCACTCAACCACCTGCCCCAAACTGGACACACCTACCTCACCCCCGCCTGCCTCTAACCACGGGCTCAGCCACGGCTCCTCGCACAGGGTCCTAGGAGGCCACCCCACGCGCACCCGGCCACGTGTAGGCAGCTCCGGGCCCCAGCTCCAGCCGGCACCACTGACCCCCCGCTGTTACCCTGTCGGCCGTCAGTTCTACGAGCCTCGCCAGCTACAAAATGTTGGAAGTCCTCGCAGTCAGAGCCAGGGTCCAGGGCTCTGAAGGGGTCTCAGTGGTGTCCACAGGCCACAAGCCTGGGGCAGGACCTCGTGTTAGGAGGCCTGGGCCTGTGTCCTTCCCTATGACTCTCTGGCTGGTGCCCCTGGTCAAAGCACTCGCCCCGATTTGATGCTGGAAAAGAGGCCCAGGGATGGTGACCTCCGAGTGGCCAGGTCACGGGAGCCAGGCACTCCGTCAGCCCTGCCATTGTCACTGGGCGCCATCACGGTACTTTATCAAACCTGCCGTCGTGACCAGGCGCCACCACTGCCGGTCAGCACTGGCAGCATTCTTGGGCTCTGACTGGCCCCACGGCCCTTGGGCTCCCCAGACTCCAGGTCTGCGGTCCCCAATCCCAAAGTCTCAGAGAAGTCTTCAAGAAGGTGAAGGACCGCGGGCTAGTCTTGGATCCTCCGGTGGCGAGACCCTGCTCTGTGGGGGATGCCTGCTCGGCCCGGCCACGCCCCTGCCCCCACCGGTCCCCGTCACCCCCGCCACCCGCCTGTCCCGGCGCCCGCATACCTGTCTGCTCCTCAGCGGCAGCTCCGGGGACAGCAGACGCCAGGTAGCTGCCCCGGCTCCTCCCTGGCTGCCCCGAGGGCCGTCTCCGGGCCAGGCAGCAGGGCCGCCTCAGCCTGGCTGACTGCTCGCAGCGGCCACCGCCCCCTGCTTCCTGCCCCACTTCCTCCCCGGCCCGGGCCAGTGGCAAGAGGCAGGCCCGGGGGAGGCCGCCAGTTGGTCATTAGCTCCTTCCTGGACCAGCTCCAGTCCTCCCGCCTGCCCGCTGCCCGGCCCGGTGCTGGGGCGGAGGCCAGGGGACACCCAGGCTCCTGCCTCTCCCTGGGATTGGGGAAGTCAGCCAGCTGCCAGCCTCCCTGCCAGCCTCAGCCCGCTCTGTTCCTCTCCCACCCGCCGCACACTCACGTGTGCATGCACACGCAGAGGTGCACACGCACTCAACACGCAGACCCAGGCCCACTGAGGATGACTCTTGTGCTGGGGACAGAGAGGGGGTCAGCCTGCAGCTCTCCTTCCCTCCTTTCTGGCTGGATCCAGGCCCCCCTGGTTTTGCAGCTGCGGAGATGGGACTGGGCCTCCTGTTGGCTCCGGCAGGAAGCAGGAACTGATCTGGGGTCACCCGCAGCCCCACAGCCGCGCCCTCAGGTCTGCCCTCACCCCCTTGCTGGTGTACGAGCTCTGGCCCCAGCCCAGCCCTAGGGATCAAGAATGGGAAGGTGACTGTCACCTGTGGCCTGGCAACACCGGGAAGAACCTCTAAGTTAAGTGGAAATGTGCCTATTTACAGACAGGGAAACTGAGGCTCAGCGAGGTCATGTGACATGCCAAGGCCAGTGACAACTGGAAGATCAGCTGGAACCATGTCTTAGGGACACTGAGGCCCAAGACCAGGGTTTCTAACCGTGGCACTGCTGATACCGGAGAGAGGGCTCCTTGTCCAGGGGAGGGGCTGCTGTGTGCACAATTTCAGCAGCATCCCAGCCTCTGCCAACCAGATGCCGACCCAGCTGTGACAAACACATCTCCAGATATTGGTCCCCGGGGGCCATGTCACCTGGGCTGAGGACCATTGCTCTAAGAGAAGCTACTTTTGACTGAGGCCCAGCAGCTCCCACCCATGGCCTCCCACTCCCCCCCACTCCTACCACCTGCCCTTTCTCTGACCAACCCCAGGCAATATGCACTGCCATCGCCATAGTCCCCCTGCCCATCCCTCCGGCCTCCGAGAGGCCTGAACAAGGTCCAGGAGCCCATCCTGGAGCCCCTCCAGGACACGGCCTCACCGCCCCCTCCTCACGGGCACCTGCAGCTCCGTCCCACCTCCCCTCTGTCTGCTCCAGCGGGCCAGTTCTCTGTCCAGCCCCCATGGCCCCCTTGAAGCCCTGGCGCAGGACCCACTGCCCCGTCCACAGCACTAAAGGCAGGACCCCCTGCACCTTCTCAAACCATGAGGACTCCTCCTGGGGCCATTCTGCTGGGTGAGACTGTTGTCCCTGTCCAGAGGCAGGCGCCCACACCCCTCTACAGTGGCACCAGGACCTGTGGGTACCTACAGATGGGCTGACGTCATACCCTGCCAGCCCTTCTCTCCCCAGCTGCACTGGGGGCCTCTCGGCTCACCTTGTGGCCGTCTTCACGGAGGCAGAGCCCTGGGCTCTCCCCTCCAGCGCCGGTTGCCACTCAGGGCAGGAGCCGGGCCCACCACCTGCACCACATCCACTGTGCACACTGGCACTACAGGGCAGGTGGCACGGCCTGGGCGTTTGTTTGCCCAGAGAAGTCCCAGGGGGGTTGGGTCATCTGTGCTCCTGCTCGAGGCTGTCATGAGGGCTCACTGGATGTGGGGATTCTCTACCCGGCCCAGCGCAGAGCACTCAGCGCAGCCAAATTTAGATGTCTGTCCGTGTTACAAACGCCAGTGTCCAGCCTCCCTGAGGCCAGGGGACGGAGCTCAGGCACATGGAGAAGGGGGAACAGGCCTGGTAGGTCAGTCCCCTGGCCCAGACACTCACCCACGGCACAGCGCTGGGCTGTTCGCCGCCCAGGGAGACCCCATGGGCTGCGGAGAGAATCGGGTGGGGGCACTGAGACCGGCCCCTTTGAGGCCTGCCCTTGGCCTCCGTCTCGTCTGTGAGGTGCGCCCAGGTTTGCCCTCAGCCTCCATCCCCACCTGTGAGGTGGGATCCAGTTTTGCAGCCTGCGCCCCAAACCTCACACAGCACAGAACACGAGACCCTTGGCTTATGCTCCCTTGTTTTGCTGGAAACTGTGTTGAAAGAAGCCCCGGAGCAGCTCCACATCCATAAAAGGGTCTGGACATGTTTCCTCTCCTGGCCTTTGTCCCCACAGCGCTCCGACCCGCATCCTGTTTGTCTCTGCAGCTGTGCCCGTGGCCCAAAGCCAGAGGGGGTTTTCCAAGAGCTTTCCCAACTGTGCCCAGAGCACTTTGACTCTGCACGGCGCGCCCCAACTCTGCACAGCACACCAACTCCACAGAATGCACCTCAACTCTGCACAGTGCACCCTGATGCCACAAAATGTACCCCAACTCTGCACAGCACACCCTGACTCTGAACAGCGGACTCTGACTCCATAGAATGCACCCTGACTCTGCATAGCATACCCCAACTTTGCACAGCACACCCCAACTTTGCACAGCACACAAACTCCACAGAATGCACCCAACTCTGCACAGCACACCCCAACTCTGCACAGCACACAAACTCCACAGAATGCACCCAACTCTGCACAGCATACCCCAACTTTGCACAGCACACCCCAACAGGTTTCCAGAGGAAGAATGTGCCTCCAGGTCAGAGGACTTTCCAAACAGAGTCCCTCCTGGAGGCTGGGCCCTGGGCAGATCCAGAGCCCCACCTGGGAGAGGCTGCTCTACCCCCCAGCCCAGCCTGACTTTCAAGTGTCTCTGGGGGGCCTGTCACTCCTTGGGCTTCACTTTCCCCTTTCCAGTGATGGGGTTGGGCTTGGTGATCCCTAAGTGCCTTCAAGCTCAACAGCTCTGACTCTGGACATGGTTGTGTTGTCTGAGGGACAGGGAGGGAAGACAGGGCCTTCCAGCCTGGCCTTCACCTGGCCAGCCTGCGCTAGGTCCGCAGCTTGCTCAGCCTCACAGCCAGTTTCAGTGGCAGTGGGCAGTGGAGACCAAGGGCAGGCCCCCTCCCCGAGGGCTCATCTGCAGCAGGCCGTATGTAAGTGAGGACCTGTGACCTCAGGCCTGGGAGGGGTGGAGTGTGGTCCTTGCTTCCCCCACCTGCCAGGCTCTGGTTGTCTTCAGCAGCCCCGGCCACACAGGCCGTTCCAGGGCATGGGCAGCAAATGCCCACGTGAAGGGCCGGAGGGTAAACAGCTTTGGCTTTTCAGGCCGCGGGGTGGGTCTCCGCCACAACCCTGCCACTACCCCAGGAAAGCAGACCCAGCCACAGCGGGCGCTGGGCTGGGCTCGGCCCTGGGTGTGGGCGCTGCTCTGGAGAATGGGCGACGGGTAGTGGAGAGGCCTCTCAGGACCCCCGGAGCAGGAAGGGGTCGACACACAGGCGCTCCCTGACACACTGGAATCGGGGTGTCTAACGTTCAAGCCCAGAAGAATGTCTAAGAGGGAGTGGGCAGAAGTGGGCACGGTGGGCATTGATGACCAGGCAGGAGGCGGGCACAGTGGGCACTGATGACCAGGTAGCTGCAGGCCACCTTGTGCTTGGGGCTGAGTCAAGACAAGGAAGCTGGTCCCGCCTCCCTCCTCCTGCTGGTCATGGCCATGGACACAGGTAGTTACGTTACCTGCATTACCATGAACCAGCACTTAGAAAGCAGGCGACGTGGGCCAGACGGGTAACTGGATAGCACAGCCCTTCAGCTTACAAATGGGGAAACTGAGACTCAGGAGGAGAAGGTCCCTAACCCGAGGTCACTCGGCCCTTTCATACTGAAGGTGGCTCTGAGATGCGGCCTCCAGCCCGCCCGCTGGGGACCACGCCCACGCCTGACCTGGCTCGTGCCCTGCAGCATTCGCCATCCATGCTGGCTCGGGTTCAACACCTGTGGAATGCAGGTGTGACTCGGCTCCATGCAGTTCCCAGAAAGACAAACGGACAAAGACCCCAGCTCCCAAAGTGCACATTCCTGAGCCCCACCCGGGTCTCAGTAGCTGGAGGTAGAAACCTGCCTGGAGGGGCCCATCTCAGTGGGTTCCTCCGCGCCCACATCTGAGCACAGAGGCATCGGGAGGGAGATGGAGCTGCCAGCCTGGAGCCCAGCCCTGCTGCCCTGGCCACACGGACCCGGCGAGGCCAGGGCCGCTCCCAGGAAGCCTCAGAGGGGTTGTTATTCTGGTCTTAGCGGTGGAAACCCTCCCGTCAAAGATGAACAGGGCGGTAGGCCCCGTGCTGGCAGAAACTGCTCTTTGAAAACAAGGATATCGGGACCAAACAGGCTTCTCAGATGACCGATGGCCACCCCAGGCCGGGTCACAGCCTGCAGGAAGTGGTCAGCAGTTCCTCCGAGCCTGGCCTGGGCCTCGGTCCGGCTCCATCCGGCCTGCAGGTGTAGCCCTGAGGCGGGGAATCGCTGACTCGGCCGCTGGCCGGGCAGCTGGCCAGGTGCCTGGGCCCGTCGGTATTCGGGACTCCTCCAGAGAGCGCCCCTCCGTCTGGGCGGCCAGGGTGAGAGAGGCCTCCACAAACAGAGCTTTCAGAGTGGAGGTGCTCCCTCCCGAACACCCCAAATAACGGCAAGGGGGCACTGGGAGGAGTTGGTCAGAAAGGCATTCAAGGCTGTTTTGGAGCCCACACAGGGTGCAAGGCCCAGCTGGTACATCTTCCTTACCACATCTCCCACTGTGGGACAGGCCCAAGGTCATGGGGGACCAGGGGGTGCACAGGGGAGACAGAGTGGGGGACCCAGTGTGTGCTTCACAGCTGCCATTTCCCCTGGAGTCTGAGAGGTCACCCCAGCTTATAATGAGCCCCAGGGACACCCTGACCCCATCGGCCCTCACTCCCCAGCACCCTGACATTCCTGACTCAGGGTGTGGGGACCCCCCCCCCCCCCGGAATCTGTACTTTCTCTGGAGCCAGCCACCAGGAGGTGGATTTTGAGCTTGACGTATGCAAACAGTAACCAGCCCAAGAACACACTCCCCAAAGGCCTCCAGGGGGTGGGGGTAGGGGAGGGGGGAGGGTGAGTCTTCCAGTCAGGACCCATCTCCCTGGAAACCAGGCCCGGTCACTTCAGGCTGGGTGGGGTCAGGAGGGCTCAGTGGGAATTTCCACAGGATTCCCCAGTGTCCCCCCACAGGCTGTGCTGCGGTCAATCCTTGGGCTGCTGCTGACAGGTTCGAGGGGGCTCCGCCCTGTCCCCCTGCTCCCTCCCTGAACAGCCTCCAGAGCATCTACTCCGCCAGCCCACATCCCTCCCTCAGCCTCACCTCACCCCACACTCAACCTGAAACTGTCCAGCCAGGGCCACCAGCACCCACTGTGCTGCCAAATGCAATGGTCACCTCCCTGTTGGCATCCCACTGGCCTCTCTGCAGCCACTCCCACCCAGCGGGCCACACCCTCCTTCCCGGCACCTCCTCCTGCCTCTGGGTTACCTCCCACCCACCTGCACACCTCTCAGACCTGAGTGTGCCGGTGGGACTTCTGGAGCCCTGCGTCCACACTGACAACCCAGGGCCATATCAGGCCTGAGGGCTGAGCCAGCCCCCGGGCATTGCCGTTGGGTGGGACTGGACAACTGCCCCCGCTACCCGGCCCTCCCACCTTTCCCTGAACCTCAGGAACTGGCACCTGCACACTCGGCTCCTGGTCCTTCACTTTCCCCACCCGTTCCCACCCAAGCCCCCATCCAAAGCCATGGTTGGAGCCTTGGGCTCCTGAATCCATGTGTCCCCCCGTGGCCCTGGAATTCGCACACCACCCTTCCTGGCGACCTTCTCCTCCGGGCTCTGACCTCGGCACTTGCCTGCTTCCCACAGGTCTCCCTCGGGAATCCCTCCCTCCAAGGCCTTTGCTGATGTGGACAAGCGGCCCTTCCCCTGCTCCGCGGGCCCGGGCACACCCTGCTGTAACGGGGCCTCTATCTAGGCTGCCGTGTGGTTAAACGGGGAGCACCCTGAGGCTATGAGTTCCTCAAGGGCATGGATGGGGTGCCCTGCAGTGTTTGTTGAATGACTAACACACAGAGGCACCAGCAATGAGGGGAGCAGCCAACCAAGCCCCTCCGGACCCCGAACAGACATGCGGAGGGGAGACCCTGGGCAACTCATGCCTCTGTTCAGGCAAAGTCCCAGTGACACTGACCCTTGTCCTTCTGCCTGTTTCCCAGTCTCCTGCTCTCCTCCTGGCTCTCCAGGGAGGCAGCTGGGTCGGAGGGAATCACAGGTGGGAATGGGCTCCAGACACCTCTCCCAGCCTCGTTTGGTGAGACCTGCCAGGGTGTGTGAACAGGGCCTGGCAGGACCCAGGCACAGCACTCTGCCTTCTGCCCTCTGACCCAAACGCCAGAGATGGGGCCGGGGCCACCGCCTCACTCACTGCCTGGAGCAGCAGCCCCTTGTCAGGCCGACGCCCACACCTGCGCCCTTCCCACGCCTGCTGCCCAGCTGCCAGGTCTCACGGGTCATGTTCCAGGGGAGGGGGTATGGCCAGAGCACCTACTGTGGGACTCACACGTCCCCCACCTCCTGCCCCTGGCATGGCCTTCCTGCATTCACAACGGGCAGCCTGTGGTCACATCTCACATGCCCACACTGACCCACACTGACCCACACAGCACTCGCTCTGGCAGGACCTGGTGAGGAGAAGCAGGGATTCTGGAGCTCTGTCTTTGGGCATCTGGGAGACTCAGCAGCCCCCCCCCCCCCAGCATGGGGGAGGGGGTCCCACAAGGAGAGACTCATTATTGGAAGGGAGCAGGACTGGGGGCCGGTGGCGGCACCCAGCCCCACACCTGCCAGCCCTGCTCCGTGCCGGGCCCAGGGCCAGGCACCAGGAATGTGGATGGATCAGACTGCCTTGTCCCCAGAGCTCTGGGCCTCAGGAGCAGACGGGGGGAGGCTCCCCAGATATGCTGTACAATGTACTTTGGTTGGAATTCGTCTGGTGTTTCCAGTCCTTTTACTTTTAATTTTTAACCAACGAGATTGCTGTTGGTTTCGGTCAGAGCCAGGCTGGACCGGCCCCTTTGGAGCAGCTGTTTTTCATTGAACTGCTCCTGAGACGTTTTCCCTGCGGCCAAGTCGGAGAGAACACCAGCAGCTCTGCAATAAACAGTGAGGACCAGGGGCAGGCAGCCCCTCTCTGTCTGTGCCCTTAAACTACAGGAAACGATGCTCCATCTCTGCTCAGCCAGATGTGCAGAGCGATCCCAGCCCCTCTGTCACTCCCAGCCCGCAGCACCTGGCACCTGGCACCTGGCACCTGGCACCTGGCGGCATACATACCTTTGCTGGCTGCAGAGGAGCAGAGCCCGGGCCAATCCGAGGGCAGCTTGCCAGCAGCGCCCGTATAACCAAGCGCCTCACGCCACCTCCAGGGAGTCGCTCTGCAGAGGCCTGCCCCCTCCTAGCTGGCAGGGCCACAGGGCGTGGACATTCCTTACAACAGCAACACCTTGGAAACAACCCAGGGATCAACCCCACGCCCTCCCGCGGCGCTGCACTGCGCCTGCACTGAAGAACCGGAGGCTCTTGCCCGGCCGGCTCTGCTCGGTGGCTGAGCATCGGGCTCGATTCCCAGGCGGGGCACGTGCGCCTGTTGTGGGCTCGATTCCCAGCAGGGGCGTGCAGGAGGCAGCCGATCGAGGACTCTCCTCATTGATGTTTCTATCTCTCTCTCCCTCTCCCTCCCCATCTCTGAAAAATCAATAAAAAATGTATTTTAAAAAGAAAGAATGTTGTGAAGCTCTCTGAGCTGAGAGGAACAGGGAAAGAGCGAGACTCGCTAAGTGGGAAGGAGAGCTGCAGAGCGACCTTGTGTTGCGACCTTGGGTTGGGCCACCCTTCTGCTCTCAAGGGGTCCAAACGCGTGCACCTGAGCTGCCTCTGGTAAGGGAGACTGGGAAGGTCTGAGTAGGGGCAGAGGGGTTTCGTAGGGTGGGGAGGAGTTCTTCTGAGTGACGCCCTGATGTGGATACAGGACACTCCACACTCATCAAAAGACACTAAACTTTACAGCACCAAGCACGAACCTTAACGTATGCAAATAAAAAATTTTTAGGAGGACGGGGAGTCCTGGCATAGATGCAGCGTGTGACCACACAGTGACCAGTTCTGCAAATGCATGAGCGGCCGCCCCGGAAGGGGAGGGAAGGGGGGCCACGGCGCAGCTCTGGTCGCGGGTGGGTCTGAGAGACTGCGGCGAATGGAGCCGCACGGATGCGTGGGGCTCTAGCTGACCACGCTGCTCCCTACAGGGCCGGTTACAAATTCCTCACTTCTGTACCCGACTGTGAACCATTAAGTAAGGGCGGACGGTGGGTGGCGGAAGTCAGCTGTGTCACTGTCACAGTGGGAGGCACAGAAAACCAAGGAGAGGCTGCCACAGCCCCGTGGAGGTGGATTGGAGCTGGAGGCCTCAGTATGAATTCACAGCTCATTTAATATAGATATACGCATTACAAACAGAGGTACTTATTAGATACATGTGTACACATGGATATGTGTACATGCATTAGTATACTACGTGTGTGTGTATACATGGGTTTGGTACACATATATACTAACTTACAGATATGCACATACACACGGGTTTGCACTTTACACTCACAGATACGTGTACATGCGCAGGTCAGTGTACAGGCTCGTATGCCCCGGCTCTGTCAGCTCAGAGAACAAAAGCCCCCAGGGAGCAGCGAGCAATCCAGAGCACAGAGGCCTGGGCTGCTAAGACCATTCTCCAGTGACAGAAATCAGGGCTCTGGGAAACGACTGATTCCAGGACTAGACCAGAAAGTGTACAAGCTGAGCCCGGCTCGTAGGGCCACAAAAGTGAATGAGCAAATGAGCGAGTGAGTAAATGCAACCCCACAGTGGTGGGGCCATTCAGAGTGACAAAGGAGCCATTTGAAAGAGCTCCCAATGGCCGAGGCTGGAAAATTTTGAGCAACGAAATTAATCAGATTAGATTATAACCCAAAGTGTAAAATAAATATCCGTGATTCTATCTGATATAAATAAACAACTGGGCAAACAACCCTGAAAACAATGCTCTGCCCGGGGCCGCACGCATGGGGACGGGATTCCCACAGCCCCTGAGGGACAGGGAGGGACGACCAGGCTCCCTGTGCACGTGGAAACTGAGGCTCAGAGAGGTGCAGCCTTGCCTGGGGCCACGGAGCTGCCCCCTCACCCCCACAGCCTGTGCAAAGCCCAGGGCCAGGGTTCCAGGACCAGGAGGGCAGAGCTCTCCTTCACCCCCTGGTCAGCCCTGCCCCAGCTCCTCTCTCCCAGCTCAAAACTCGCTCTCAGGCCCAGCCCCTGGGAAGGAGGGGTGGTTTCCAGGGCTTCAGGGACTTTGGCCCTTGGGGGAACTGGATGGGGGCTGGGGAAAGAAGAAGAGCAGACCTGCAGGGAGGGCAGGGAGGGAAAGCTAGGGCCCGGCCTCCGCTGACCACACGTGGACACTGTGCTGGCCCGAGCGCAGCACTCTCCTCTTGCAGATGGAATTGGGGCTCGGCGGGCGGACAACATCAGAACCCGAGGCCACTGCGTCTGGCCCCTCGCCAGGTCCCCCTACCTGCGGGGAGGCGCCTCCCCGCCCTACAATGGTCACCTTGACAATGTCCAGCTGCACCGCTGAGCTCTCAGTCCCTTTCTCAGAAGCGGGGACACCAGGCTGGCCCTCCCTCGGCCACCTAAACTCTGCTGCTCCCTGCCAGGGCGGTTTGGGAGAGCACCCCACCTGTTTCCACAGGTGATCCAGCATGGGACTCGGGCTGTGGCACCCCGGGGGTCCAGGACTTACCCTGCCAGGGGACGGACACTGCCAAGGCAGAGAGGAAGGGAGGTTCCCCAGGGTCCCTCAGGACGGTCCCCGCCAGGCAGCACGCAGCCAGGGCACGAAGGTGCACATTTTCAGGAGCCCGGCCCTCCGGCTCCAATCAGGAGGCCGAGCCGTCGGCCGGGTCATTGGCTGTGCCCGTGGCCGACCCGCCCCACCAGGAAGGGGCCCAGTCTCCCGACGACCTTTCTCCTCCTGTGGCCGTCGGGAAGTGTCAGCATTCCTGGTCAGCACTCTGGAGCCCGCACCCACCAAGGAGCCCGCATTCCCCAGCAGGGCGGGGAGGAGCTGGGAGAAGAGGCAGAGGGCTCCCAGGAACAGGTGCCACACCCTGGTCCTGGGGCGAGAGGAGGGAGGTGGGGCCTTTGGGCAGCTGCTGGGACCGCCCCTGGCCGGGCTGAGAGCTGGCCAGTCTTCCAGGGCCCGTTCCTGCGGCTGGGCCTGCGGGGC